>NW_027459232.1:302500-305000 GCF_050624435.1 Tenrec ecaudatus | reverse complement strand
TAGGTAGCGTTAGGGTTAGGGTTCGTTAGGGTTAGGGTTAGGTTAGGGTTAGGTATGCATTAGGGTTAGGGTTACCATTAGGGTTAGCGTTAGGGTTAGGGTTAGGGTTACGGTTAGGGTTAGGGTTAGGGTTAGCGTTAGGGTTAGGGTTAGCGTTAGGTTTAGGGTTAGGGTTAGGGTTAGGGTTAGTGTTAGGGTTAGGGTTATTGTTAGCGTTAGTGTTAGGGTTAGGGTTGGGTGGGGTTAGGTTTAGCATTAGCGTTAGGGTTAGGGTTAGGGTTAGCGTTAGGCTTAGATTTAGGGTTACGTTAGGTTTGGTTAGGGTTAGCGTTAGGGTTAGGGTTAGGTTAGCGTTAGGGTTAGCGTTAGCGTTGGCGTTAGGGTTAGGGTTAGGGTTAGCGTTAGGGTTAGGGTTAGGGTTAGGGTTAGGGTTAGGGTTAGGGTTAGCATTAGGGTTAGGGTTAGGGTTAGGGTTAGCGTTAGCGTTAGGGTAGGGTTAGGGGTAGGTTTCGGGTTAGGGTTAGCGTTAGCGTTAGAGTTAGGGTTAGGGTTAGCGTAAGGGTTAGGGTTAGGGTTAGGGTTAGCGTTAGCATTAGCGTTAGGGTTAGGGTAGGGTTAGCGTTAGGGTTAGCGTTAGGGTTAGCATTAGGGTTAGTGTTAGGGTTAGGGTTAGCTTTAGGGTTAGGGTTAGGGTTAGCTTTAGTGTTAGGGTTAGTGTTAGCGTTAGGGTTAGGGTTAGGGTTAGCGTTAGCGTTAGGGTTAGCGTTAGGGTTAGCGTTAGGGTTAGGGTTAGGGTTAGCGTTAGCGTTAGGGTTAGGGTTAGGGTTAGCGTTAGTGTTAGGGTTAGCGTTAGCGTTAGGGTTAGGGTTAGGGTTAGCGTTAGCGTTAGGATAGGTTAGGGTTAGCGTTAGGGTTAGGGTTAGGGTTAGGGTTATGTTAGGGTTAGGGTTAGGGTTAGGTTAGGTTAGGTTAGGGTTTGGTTAGGGTTAGGGTTAAGGTTAGCGTTAGGGTTAGGGTTAGGGTTAGGGTTAGCGTTAGTGTTTGGTTAGCGTTAGCGTTAGGGAAGTGTTGGGTTAGGGTTAGCGTTAGCTTAGGGTTAGGGTTAGCGTTAGGGTTAGGGTTAGGGTTAGGGTTAGGGTTAGGGTTATGGTTAGGGTTAGCATTAGCGTTAGGGTTAGGGTTAGGGTTAGCGTTAGCGTTAGCGTTAGGGTTAGCGTTAGGGTTAGCGTTAGGTTAGGGTTGGCGTTAGGGTTAGGGGTTAGGGTTAGGGTTAGGGTTAGGGTTAGGGTTAGGGTTAGGTTTAGGGTTAGCGTTAGGTTAGGGTTAGTGTTAGGGTTAGCGTTAGGGTAAGGGTTAGGGTTAGGGTTAGCGTTAGGTTTAGGGTTAGGGTTAGGGTTAGGTAGGGTTAGGGTTAGCGTTAGCGTTAGGGTTAGGGTTAGGGTTAGCGTTAGCGTTAGGGTTCGCGTTAGGGTTAGCGTTAGGGTTAGGGTTAGCGTTAGGGTTATGGTTAGGGTTAGGGTTAGGGTTAGGGTTAGCGTTAGGTTAGGGGTTAGCGTTAGGTTTAGGGTAAGGGTTAGGGTTAGGTTTAGGGTTAGCGTTAGGGTTAGGGTTAGGGTTAGCGTTAGGGTTAGGGTTAGGGTTAGCTTTAGGGTTAGCGTTAGCGTTAGCGTTAGGGTTAGGGTTAGGGTTAGCGTAGGGTTAGTGTTAGGGTTAGGGTTAGGGTTAGGGTTAGGGTAAAGCTTAGGGTTAGATTATGGTTAGCGTTAGTGTTAGGGTTAGGATTAGGGTTAGGGTTAGGGTTAGCGTTAGGGTTAGGGTTAAGGTTAGGGTTAGCGTTAGTGTTAGGGTAGGGTTAGGGTAGGTTTAGGGTTAGGGTTAGCGTTAGCGTTAGAGTTAGGATTAGGGTTAGCGTAAGGGTTAGGGTTAGGGTTAGGGTTAGGGTTAGGGTTAGCATTAGCGTTAGGGTTAGGGTTCGGGTTAGCGTTAGTGTTAGCGTTAGGGTTAGCGTTAGGGTTAGTGTTAGGGTTAGGGATTAGCTTTAGGGTTAGGGTTAGGGTTAGCTTTAGTGTTAGGTTTAGTGTTAGCGTTAGGGTTAGGCTTAGGGTTAGCGCTAGCGTTAGGGTTAGCGTTAGGGTTAGCGTTAGGGTTAGGGTTAGGGTTAGCGTTAGCGTTAGGGTTAGGGTTAGGGTTAGCGATAGTGTTAGGGTTAGCGTTAGCGTTAGGGTTAGGGTTAGGGTTAGCGTTAGCATTAGGGATAGGGTTAGGGTTAGCGTTAGTGTTAGGGTTAGCGTTAGCTTTAGGGTTAGGGTTAGGGTTATGGTTATGTTAGGGTTAGGGTTAGGGTTAGTGTTAGGGTTAGGGTTAGGGTTAGTGTTAGGGTTAGCGTTAGGGTTAGGTTAGGGTTAGGGTTAACGTAGTGTTAGGGTTAGCATTAGCGTTAGTGTTAGGGTTAGCATTAGGGTTATGGTTAGGGTTAGGGTTAGGGTTAGGGTTAGGGTTA
>NW_027459232.1:107500-272500 GCF_050624435.1 Tenrec ecaudatus | reverse complement strand
TAGCGTTAGGGTTAGGGTTAGCCTTAGGGTAAGGGTTAGGGTTAGGGTTAGGTTTAGGGTTAGGGTTAGCGTTAGGGTTAGGGTTAGGGTTAGGGTTAGGGTTAGGGTTAGCGTTACTGTTAGGGTTAGCATTAGCGTTAGGGTAGGGTTAGGGTTAGGGTTAGGGTTAGGGTTAGCGTTAGCGTTAGGGTTAGGGTTAGGGTTAGCGTTAGGGTTAGGGTTAGGGTTAGGGTTAGGGTTAGGGTTAGGGTTAGGGTTAGGGTTAGCATTAGAGTTAGGGTTAGGGTTAGGGTTAGCGTTAGCGTTAGCGTTAGGGTTAGCGTTAGGGTTAGCGTTAGGGTTAGGGTTAGCGTTAGCGTTAGGGTTAGGGTTAGGGTTAGGGTTAGTGTTAGCGTTAGGGTTAGTGTTAGGGTTAGCGTTAGCGTTAGGGTTAGGGTTAAGGTTAGCGTTAGTGTTAGGGTTAGGTTTAGGGTTAGCGTTTGGGTTAGGGTTAGGGTTAGCGTTAGGGTTAGGGTTAGGGTTAGCGTTTGGGTTAGGGTTAGGGTTAGCGTTAGGGTTAGCGTTAGGGTTAGCGTTACGGTTAGGGTTAGCGTTAGGCTTAGTTTCAGGGTTAGCGTTAGTGTTAGGGTTAGCGTTAGCGTTAGGTTTAGTGTTAGGGTTAGCGTTAGCATTAGGGTTAGCGTTAGGGTTAGCGTTAGGGTTAGGGTTAGGGTTAGGGTTAGGGTTAGCGTTAGTGTTAGGGTTAGCGTTAGCACTAGGGTTAGGGTTAGGGTTAGTGTTAGCGTTAGGGTTAGGGTTAGGGTTAGCGTTAGGGTTAGGGTTAGTGTTAGGGTTAGTGTTAGGGTTAGGGTTAGGGTTAGTGTTAGGGTTAGGGTTAGGGTTAGGGTTAGGGTTAGGGTAAAGCTTAGGGTTAGGGTTAGGGTTAGCGTTAGGGTTAGCGTTAGGGTTAGGGTTAGGGTTAGGGTTAGCGTTACTGTTAGGGTTAGCGTTAGCGTTAGGGTAGGGTTAGGGTTAGGGTTAGGGTTAGGGTTAGCGTTAGCGTTAGGGTTAAGGTTAGGGGTAGCGTTAGGGTTAGGGTTAGGGTTAGGGTTAGGGTTAGCGTTACTGTTAGGGTTAGCGTTAGCGTTAGGGTAGGGTTAGGGTTAGGGTTAGGGTTAGGGTTAGCGTTAGCGTTAGGGTTAAGGTTAGGGGTAGCGTTAGGGTTAGGGTTAGGGTTAGGGTTAGGGTTAGGGTTAGGGTTAGGGTTAGCATTAGCGTTAGGGTTAGGGTTAGGGTTAGCGTTAGCGTTAGCGTTAGGGTTAGCGTTAGGATAAGCGTTAGGGTTAGGGTTAGCGTTAGCGTTAGGTTTAGGGTTAGGGTTAGGGTTAGCGTTAGCGTTAGGGTTAGGGTTAGGGTTAGCGTTAGTGTTAGGGTTAGGGTTAGGGTTAGGGTTCTGTTAGGGTTAGTGTTAGGGTTAGTGTTAGGGTTAGGGTTAGGGTTAGGTTTAGGGTAAAGATTAGGGTTAGGGTTAGGGTTAGCGTTAGCGTTAGGGTTAGGGTTAGGGTTAGTGTTAGCGTTAGGGTTAGGGTTAGGGTTAGGGTTAGGGTTAGCGTTAGCGTTAGGGTTAGGGTTAGCGTTAGGGTTAGGGTTTGTACTTCAACGATGAGGCCAATGAGGTGAAAGGACAAAGCCAAGGCAAACAGTTTTCATTATCGGCAGAATTTCAAGGAACAATATTGCTGGGAGAGAAAAGGCACCACCTCAGGGAGGCACGCTCAACAAAACTACCTAGGGCAGGAGCCGGGTTGCCCCCAGGCACTAGGCGTGTCAGGCCTCAGCATTGTAAGGAGAGTTCACTGAAGTCCCTGAGTGAAGTTTTCTCCGCTGTCCTACGTCTACGTTCCTAAAATTTACTCTGCGGTTTCTCATGATCCTGGGTTATGAACGGCCACCATTCACCGTTCTCCTTACACTCGTGCGTCTCCATCGACCTTAAAAGAAAGGGAGGACACGCAACTGCTGGCAGGTAAATTCAGCACACTTGGTCTCAACACAAAAGAGACAGCTCTGTGTTGATCCGTCTTCCACGGTAAAACATTTCCTGGCGAATAAGGAATCTTCTAATCGCAATGACAATATGAGAGAATGGCCACCGATGCATTTGCCGCTGTGCCTACAAACATCATCTTGAGGCCATACAGTAGTGAAGCACGGGAACCCAGGCGCTTCACCCTTTACCCTAGACCAGTGAAACACTGTCTCTAAAAATGCCCACATGCCTGTATCTATGCCCGTTTAAAGTTAACGCTAAACCGAAATCTTCTGTCCCTCTCTTTTGCAGCATTTTATAGAAGTACACTGGGAAAGAGTTTTCTGCAAGGAAGAAACTGCAGGCGGCGTGGCTGAAATGAGAATATCATGCTGCACGAGCTCTTTGCCCTCAGATGTAGAAGTGTCATCAGTGGGCATCATAGAGAAACGGGACTTTAATAAGACATCATCAACCTCTGTGAATTCCCTTTGTTCTAGACGCCTGAAATAAAGAGTTGTCCTGAGTCACATAAACCTCCACCGAGGGGTCTTAATTTGGCCCGGGAACATGCCGGTATAAGAGAATTCCGAAGAAGGCTGAACGTCCACAATTGAATGGTCCTTTCCAGAAATGAAGTGGCAGCCGGATCAGACTGGGAAGCTTAAGCTTCCATTAGACAATGAAGATGTGAGAATCTGGTACGTCCACAATTCACGGTTTCCTTAGATCCATGAAATTCCGTGTTGAATTTTAGTCAGAAAATGAAAACTCCAGGGCCTCTGTTCAGCAGGCCCGGGTGTAGCTCCCAGAGGCACAGTGGTGCTCCTCTAGAATTTGGATAAATATCGTTTTCACTGGAATAAAGAACCTTGATCAAGCCAGGTGGGTCTTGACAAACGAAATTGCTGCGTGTGCCCGGTATATTGACAAGCACCCACCTGTGCTAGTCCATGGCTTATTCAGCACAGGAACCTGCATCGATTGAGCCAAGACAAAGGAAAGCTCAGGGAGGCAGCACCCGTGTAGTAAAGCATTTGTACTTCAAAGATGAGGCCAATGAGGTGAAAGGACAAAGCCAGGGCAAACAGTTATCATCATCGGCAGAATTTCGAGGAGCAATATTGCTGGGAGAGAAGAGGCACCACCTGAGGGAGGCACGCTCAACAAAACTACCTAGGGCAGGAGCCGGGTTGCCCCCAGGCACTAGGCGTGTCAGGCCTCAGCATTGTAAGGAGAGTTCACTGAAGTCCCTCAATGAAGTTTTCTCCGCTGTCCTATGTCTACGTTCCTAAAATTTACTCTGTGGTTTCTGATGATCCTGGGTTATGAACGGCCACCATTCACCGTTCTCCTTACACTCGTGCGTCTCCATCGACCTTTAAAGAAAGGGAGGACACGCAACTGCTGGCAGGTAAATTCAGCACACTTTGTCTCAACACAAAAGAGACAGCTCTGTGGTGACCCGTCTTCCACGGTAGAACATTTCCTAGCGAATAAGGAATCTTCCCATCGCAATGACAATATGAGAGAATGGCCACCGATGGATTTGCCGCTGTGCCTACAAACATCATCTTGAGGCCATACAGTAGTGAAGCACGGGAACCCAGGCGCTTCACCCTTTACCCTAGACCAGTGAAACACTGTCTCTAAAAATGCCCACATGCCTGTATCTATGCCCGTTTAAAGTTAACGCTAAACCGAAATCTTCTGTCCCACTATTTTGCAGCATTTTAAAGAAGTACACTGGGAAAGAGTTTTCTGCAAGGAAGAAACTGCAGACGGCGTGGCTGAAATGAGAATATCATGCTGCACGAGCTCTGTGCCCTCAGATGTAGAAGTTTCATCAGTGGGCATCTTAGAGAAACGGGACTTTAATAAGTGATCATCAACCTCTGTGAATTCCCTTTGTTCTAGACGCCTTAAATAAAGAGTTGTCATGAGTCACATAAACCTCCACCGAGGGGTTTTAATTTGGCCCGGGAACATGCCGGTATAAGAGAATTCCGAAGAAGGCTGAACGTCCACAATTGAATGGTCCTTGCCAGAAATGAAGTGGCACCCGGATCAGCCTGGGAAACTTCAGCTTCCATTAGACAATGAAGATGTGAGAATCTGGTCCGTCCACAATTCACGGTTTCCTTAGATCAATGAAATTCCGTGTTGAATTTTAGTCAGAAAATGAAAACTCCAGGACCCCTGTTCAGCAGGCCCGGGTGTAACTCCCGGAGGCACACTGGTGCTCCTCTAGAATTTGGATAAAAATCGTTTTCACTGGAATAAAGAACCGTGATCAAGCCAGGTGGGTCTTGACAAACGAAATTGCTGCGTGTGTCCGGTGTACTGACAAGCACCCACCTGTGCTGGTCCATGGCTAATTCAGCACAGGAACCTGCATCGATTGAGCCAAGACAAAGGAAAGCTCAGGGAGGCAGCACCCGTGTAGAAAAGCATTTGTACTTCAGAGATGAGGCCAATGAGGTGAAAGGACAAAGCCATGGCTAACAGTTTTCATCTTCGGCAGAATTTCACGGAGCAATATTGCTGGGAGAGAAAAGGCACCACCTGAGGGAGGCACGCTCAACAAAACTACCTAGGGCAGGAGCCGGGTTGCCCCCAGGCACTAGGCGTGTCAGGCCTCAGCATTGTAAGGAGAGTTCACTGAAGTCCCTGAGTGAAGTTTTCTCCGCTGTCCTACGTCTACGTTCCTAAAATTTACTCTGCGCTTTCTCATGATCCTGGGTTATGAACGGCCACCATTCACCGTTCTCCTTACACTAGTGCGTCTCCATCGACCTTAAAAGAAAGGGAGGACACGCAACTGCTGGCAGGTAAATTCAGCACACTTGGTCTCAACACAAAAGAGACAGCTCTGTGGTGACCCGTCTTCCACGGTAAAACATTTCCTGGCGAATAAGGAATCTTCTAATCGCAATGACAATATGAGAGAATGGCCACCGATGGATTTGCCGCTGTGCCTACAAACATCATCTTGAGGCCATACAGTAGTGAAGCACGGGAACCCAGGCGCTTCACCCTTTACCCTAGACCAGTGAAACACTGTCTCTAAAAATGCCCACATGCCTGTATCTATGCCCGTTTAAGTTAACGTTAAACCGAAATCTTCTGTCCCACTCTTTTGCAGCATTTTAAAGAAGTACACTGGGAAAGTTTTCTGCAAGGAAGAAACTGCAGGCGGCGTGGCTGAAATGAGAATATCATGCTGCACGAGCTCCTTGCCCTCAGATGTAGAAGTGGGCATCATACAGAAACGGGACTTTAATAAGTGATCATCAACCTCTGTGAATTCCCTTTGTTCTAGACGCCTGAAATAAAGAGTTGTCCTGAGTCACATAAACCTCCACCGAGTGGTCTTAATGTGGCGCGGGAACATGCCGGTATAAGAGAATTCCGAAGAAGGCTGAACGTCCACAATTGAATGGTCCTTGCCAGAAATGAAGTGGCACCCAGATCAGCCTGGGAAACTTCAGCTTCCATTAGACAATGAAGATGTGAGAATCTGGTCCGTCCACAATTCATGGTTTCCTTAGATCCATGAAATTCCGTGTTGAATTTTAGTCAGAAAATGAAAACTCCGGAGCCTCTGTTCAGCAGGCCCGGGTGTAGCTCCCAGAGGCACACTGGTGCTCCTCTAGTATTTGGATAAAAATCGTTTTCACTGGAATAAAGAACCTTGATCAAGCCAGGTGGGTCTTCACAAACGAAATTGCTGCGTGTGCCCGGTATACTGACATGCACCCACCTGTGCTGGTCCATGGCTTATTCAGCACAGGAACCTGCATCGATTGAGCCAAGACAAAGGAAAGCTCAGGGAGGCAGCACCCGTGTAGAAAAGCATTTGTACTTCAAAGATGAGGCCAATGAGGTGAAAGGACAAAGCCATGGCAAACAGTTTTCATCATCGGCAGAATTTCACGGAGCAATATTGCTGGGAGAGAAAAGGCACCACCTGAGGGAGGCACGCTCAACAAAACTACCTAGGGCAGGAGCCGGGTTGCCCCCAGGCACAAGGCATGTCAGGCCTCAGCATTGTAAGGAGAGTTCACTGAAGTCCCTGAGTGAAGTTTTCTCCACTGTCCTACGTCTACGTTCCTAAAATTTACTCTGCGGTTTCTGATGATCCTGGGTTATGAACGGCCACCATTCACCGTTCTCCTTACACTCGTGCATCTCCATCGACCTTAAAAGAAAGGGAGGACACGCAACTACTGGCAGGTAAATTCAGCAAAGTTTGTCTCAACACAAAAGAGGCAGCTCTGTGATGACCCGTCTTCCACAGTAAAACATTTCCTGGCGAATAAGGAATCTTCCCATCGCAATGACAATATGAGAGAATTTCCACCGATGGAGTTGCCGCTGTGCCTACAAACATCATCTTGAGGCCATACAGTAGTGAAGCAAGGGAACCCAGGCGCTTCACCCTTTACCCTAGACCAGTGAAACACTGTCTCTAAAAATGCCCACATGCCTGTATCTATGCCCGTTTTAAGTTAACGCTAAACAGAAATCTTCTGTCCCACTCTTTTGCAGCATTTTAAAGAAGTACACTGGGAAAGATTTTTCTGCAAGGAAGACACTGCAGGCGGCGTGGCTGAAATGAGAATATCATGCTGCACGAGCTCTTTGCCCTCAGATGTAGATGTGTCCTCAGTGGGCATCATAGAGAAACGGGACTTTAATAAGTGATCATCAACCTCTGTGAATTCCCTTTGTTCTAGACGCCTGAAATAAAGAGTTGTCCTGAGTCACATAAACCTCCACCGAGTGGTCTTAATGTGGCGCGGGAACATGCCGGTATAAGAGAATTCCGAAGAAGGCTGAACGTCCACAATTGAATGGTCCCTGCCAGAAATGAAGTGGCACCCGGATCAGCCTGGGAAACTTCAGAGAGGATGTGAGAATCTGGTCCGTCCACAATTCACGGTTTCCTTAGATCCATGAAATTCCGTGTTGAATTTTAGTCAGAAAATGAAAACTCCAGGGCCTCTGTTCAGCAGGCCCGGGTGTAGCTCCCAGAGGCACACTGGTGCTCCTCTAGAATTTGGATAAAAATCGTTTTCACTGGAATAAAGAACCTTGATCAAGCCAGGTGGGTCTTGACAAACGAAATTGCTGCGTGTGTCCGGTGTACTGACAAGCACCCACCTGTGCTGGTCCATGGCTTATTCAGCACAGGAACCTGCATCGATTGAGCCAAGACAAAGGAAAGCTCAGGGAGGCAGCACCCGTGTAGAAAAGCATTTGTACTTCAAAGATGAGGCCAATGAGGTGAAAGGACAAAGCCAGGGCAAACAGTTTTCATCATCGGCAGAATTTCACGGAGCAATATTGCTGGGAGAGAAAAGGCACCACCTGAGGGAGGCACGCTCAACACAACTACATAGGGCAGGAGCGGGGTTGCCCCCAGGCACTAGGCGTGTCAGGCCTCAGCATTGTAAGGAGAGTTCACTGAAGTCCCTGAGTGAAGTTTTCTCCGCTGTCCTACGTCTACGTTCCTAAAATTTACTCTGCGGTTTCTGATGATCCTGGGTTATGAACGGCCACCATTCACCGTTCTCCTTACACTCGTGCGTCTCCATCGACCTTAAAAGAAAGGGAGGACACGCAACTGCTGGCAGGTAAATTCAGCACACTTGGTCTCAACACAAAAGAGACAGATCTGTGGTGACCCGTCTTCCACGGTAAAACATTTCCTAGAGAATAAGGAATCTTCCCATCGCAATGACAATATGAGAGAATGGCCACCGATGGATTTGCCGCTGTGCCTACAAACATCATCTTGAGGCCATACAGTAGTGAAGCACGGGAACCCAGGCGCTTCACCCTTTACCCTAGACCAGTGAAACACTGTCTCTAAAAATGCCCACATGCCTGTATCTATGCCCGTTTTAAGTTAACGCTAAACCGAAATCTTCTGTCCCACTATTTTGCAGCATTTTAAAAAAGTACACTGGGAAAGATTTTTCTGCAAGGAAGAAACTGCAGGCGGCGTGGCTGAAATGAAAATATCATGCTGCACGAGCTCTTTGCCCTCAGATATAGAAGTGTCATCAGTGGGCATCTTAGAAAAACGGGACTTTAATAAGTGATCATCAACCTCTGTGAATTCCCTTTGTTCTAGACGCCTGAATTAAGAGTTGTCCTGAGTCACATAAACCTCCACCGAGGGGTTTTAATTTGGCCCGGGAACATGCCGGTATAAGAGAATTCCGAAGAAGGCTGAACGTCCACAATTGAATGGTCCTTTCCAGAAATGAAGTGGCACCCGGATCAGTCTGGGAAACTTCAGTTTCCATTAGACAATGAAAATGTGAGAATCTGGTCCGTCCACAATTCACGGTTTCCTTAGATCCATGAAATTCCGGGTTGAATTTTAGTCAGAAAATGAAAACTCCAGGGCCTCTGTTCAGCAGGCCCGGGTGTAACTCCCAGAGGCACACTGGTGCTCCTCTAGAATTTGGATAAAAATCGTTTTCACTGGAATAAAGAACCTTGATCAAGCCAGGTGGGTCTTGACAAACGAAATTGCTGCGTGTGTCCGGTCTACTGACAAGCACCCACCTGTGCTGGTCCATGGCTTATTCAGCACAGGAACCTGCATCGATTGAGCCAAGACAAAGGAAAGCTCAGGGAGGCAGCACCCGTGTAGAAAAGCATTTGTACTTCAAAGATGAGGCCAATGAGGTGAAAGGACAAAGCCATGGCAAACAGTTTTCATCATCGGCAGAATTTCACGGAGCAATATTGCTGGGAGAGAAAAGGCACCACCTGAGGGAGGCACGCTCAACACAACTACCTAGGGCAGGAGCCTAGTTGCCCCCAGGCACTAGGCGTGTCAGGCCTCAGCATTGTAAGGAGAGTTCACTGAAGTCCCTGAGTGAAGTTTTCTCCGCTGTCCTACGTCTACGTTCCTAAAATTTACTCTGCGGTTTCTGATGATCCTGGGTTATGAACGGCCACCATTCACCGTTCTCCTTACACTCGTGCATCTCCATCGACCTTAAAAGAAAGGGAGGACACGCAACTACTGGCAGGTAAATTCAGCAAAGTTTGTCTCAACACAAAAGAGGCAGCTCTGTGATGACCCGTCTTCCACAGTAAAACATTTCCTGGCGAATAAGGAATCTTCCCATCGCAATGACAATATGAGAGAATGGCCACCGATGGATTTGCCGCTGTGCCTACAAACATCATCTTGAGGCCATACAGTAGTGAAGCAAGGGAACCCAGGCGCTTCACCCTTTACCCTAGACCAGTGAAACACTGTCTCTAAAAATGCCCACATGCCTGTATCTATGCCCGTTTTAAGTTAACGCTAAACAGAAATCTTCTGTCCCACTCTTTTGCAGCATTTTAAAGAAGTACACTGGGAAAGATTTTTCTGCAAGGAAGACACTGCAGGCGGCGTGGCTGAAATGAGAATATCATGCTGCACGAGCTCTTTGCCCTCAGATGTAGATGTGTCCTCAGTGGGCATCATAGAGAAACGGGACTTTAATAAGTGATCATCAACCTCTGTGAATTCCCTTTGTTCTAGACGCCTGAAATAAAGAGTTGTCCTGAGTCACATAAACCTCCACCGAGGGGTCCTAATTTCGCCCGAGAACATGCCGGTATAAGAGAATTCCGAAGAAGGCTGAACGTCCACAATTGAATGGTCCTTGCCAGAAATGAAGTGGCAGCCGGATCAGACTGGGAAGCTTAAGCTTCCATTAGATAATGAAGATGTGAGAATCTGGTACGTCCACAATTCACGGTTTCCTTAGATCCATGAAATTCCGTGTTGAATTTTAGTCAGAAAATGAAAACTCCGGAGCTTCTGTTCAGCAGGCCCGGGTGTAGCTCCCAGAGGCACACTGGTGCTCCTCTAGAATTTGGATAAAAATCGTTTTCACTGGAATAAAGAACCTTGATCAATCAGGTGGGTCTTGACAAATGAAATTGCTGCGTGTGCCCGGTATACTGACAAGCACCCACCTGTGCTGGTCCATGGCTTATTCAGCACAGGAACCTGCATCGATTGAGCCAAGACAAAGGAAAGCTCAGGGAGGCAGCACACGTGTAGAAAAGCATTTGTACTTCAAAGATGAGGCCAATGAGGTGAAAGGACAAAGCCAGGGCAAACAGTTTTCATCATCGGCAGAATTTCACGGAGCAATATTGCTGGGAGAGAAGAGGCACCACCTGAGGGAGGCACGCTCAACAAAACTACCTAGGGCAGGAGCCGGGTTGCCCCCAGGCACTAGGCGTGTCAGGCCTCAGCATTGTAAAGAGAGTTCACTGAAGTCCCTGAGTGAAGTTTTCTCCGCTGTCCTACGTCTACGTTCCTAAAATTTACTCTGCGGTTTCTGATGATCCTGGGTTATGAACGGCCACCATTCACCGTTCTCCTTACACTCGTGCGTCTCCATCGACCTTAAAAGAAAGGGAGGACACGCAACTGCTGGCACGTAAATTCAGCACACTTGGTCTCAACACAAAAGAGACAGCTCTGTGGTGACCCTTCTTCGACGGTAAAACATTTCCTAGCGAATAAGGAATCTTCCCATTGCAATGACAATATGAGAGAATGGCCACCGATGGATTTGCCGCTGTGCCTACAAACATCATCTTGAGACCATACAGTAGTGAAGCACGGGAACCCAGGCGCTTCACCCTTTACCCTAGACCAGTGAAACACTGTCTCTAAAAATGCCCACATGCCTGTATCTATGCCCGTTTAAAGTTAACGCTAAACCGAAATCTTCTCTCCCACTATTTTGCAGCATTTTAAAGAAGTACACTGGGAAAGATTTTTCTGCAAGGAAGAAACTGCAGGCGGCGTGGCTGAAATGAGAATATCATGCTGCACGAGCTCTTTGCCCTCAGATGTAGAAGTGTCATCAGTGGGCATCATAGAGAAACGGAACTTTAATAAGTGATCATCAACCTCTGTGAATTCCCTTTGTTCTAGACGCCTGAAATAAAGAGTTGTCCTGAGTCACATAAACCTCCACCGAGGGGTTTTAATTTGGCCCGGGAACATGCCGGTATAAGAGAATTCCGAAGAAGGCTGAACGTCCACAATTGAATGGTCCTTGCCAGAAATGAAGTGGCACCCGGATCAGTCTGGGAAACTTCAGTTTCCATTAGACAATGAAAATGTGAGAATCTGGTCCGTCCACAATTCACGGTTTCCTTAGATCCATGAAATTCCGTGTTGAATTTTAGTCAGAAAATGAAAACTCCAGGGCCTCTGTTCAGCAGGCCCGGGTGTAGCTCCCAGAGGCACACTGGTGCTCCTCTAGAATTTGGATAAAAATCGTTTTCACTGGAATAAAGAACCTTGATCAAGCCACGTGGGTCTTGACAAACGAAATTGCTGCGTGTGTCCGGTCTACTGACAAGCACCCACCTGTGCTGGTCCATGGCTTATTCAGCACAGGAACCTGCATCGATTGAGCCAAGACAAAGGAAAGCTCAGGGAGGCAGCACCCGTGTAGTAAAGCATTTGTACTTCAAAGATGAGGCCAATGAGGTGAAAGGACAAAGCCATGGCAAACAGTTTTCATCATCGGCAGAATTTCACGGAGCAATATTGCTGGGAGAGAAAAGGCACCACCTGAGGGAGGCACGCTCAACACAACTACCTAGGGCAGGAGCCTAGTTGCCCCCAGGCACTAGGCGTGTCAGGCCTCAGCATTGTAAGGAGAGTTCACTGAAGTCCCTGAGTGAAGTTTTCTCCGCTGTCCTACGTCTACGTTCCTAAAATTTACTCTGCGGTTTCTGATGATCCTGGGTTATGAACGGCCACCATTCACCGTTCTCCTTACACTCGTGCGTCTCCATCGACCTTAAAAGAAAGGGAGGTCACGCAACTGCTGGCAAGTTAATTCAGCACACTTTGTCTCAACACAAAAGAGACAGCTCTGTGGTGACCCTTCTTCCACGGTAAAACATTTCCTAGCGAATAAGGAATCTTCCCATCGCAATGACAATATGAGAGAATGGCCACCGATGGATTTGCCGCTGTGCCTACAAACATCATCTTGAGGCCATACAGTAGTGAAGCACGGGAACCCAGGCGCTTCACCCTTTACCCTAGACCAGTGAAACACTGTCTCTAAAAATGCCCACATGCCTGTATCTATGCCCGTTTAAAGTTAACGCTAAACCGAAATCTTCTGTCCCACTCTTTTGCAGCATTTTAAAGAAGTACACTGGGAAAGATTTTTCTGCAAGGAAGAAACTGCAGGCGGCGTGGCTGAAATGAGAATATCATGCTGCACGAGCTCTTTGCCCTCAGATGTAGAAGTGTCATCAGTGGGCATCATAGAGAAACGGGACTTTAATAAGTGATCATCAACCTCTGTAAATTCCCTTTGTTCTAGACGCCTGAAATAAAGAGTTGTCCTGAGTCACATAAACCTCCACCGAGGGGTCTTAATTTGGCCCGGAAACATGCCGGTATAAGAGAATTCCGAAGAAGGCTGAACGTCCACAATTGAATGGTCCTTGCCAGAAATGAAGTGGCACCCGGATCAGCCTGGCAAACTCCAGCTTCCATTAGACAATGAGGATGTGAGAATCTGGTCCGTCCACAATTCACGGTTTCCTTAGATCCATGAAATTCCGTGTTCAATTTTAGTCAGAAAATGAAAACTCCAGGGCCTCTGTTCAGCAGGCCCGGGTGTAGCTCCCAGAGGCACACTGGTGCTCCTCTAGAATTTGGATAAAAATCGTTTTCACTGGAATAAAGAACCTTGATCAAGCCAGGTGGGTCTTGACAAACGAAATTGCTGCGTGTGCCCGGTATACTGACAAGCACCCACCTGTGCTGGTCCATGGCTTATTCAGCACAGGAACCTGCATCGATTGAGCCAAGACAAAGGAAAGCTCAGGGAGGCAGCACACGTGTAGAAAAGCATTTGTACTTCAAAGATGAGGCCAATGAGGTGAAAGGACAAAGCCAGGGCAAACAGTTTTCATCATCGGCAGAATTTCACGGAGCAATATTGCTGGGAGAGAAAAGGCACCACCTGAGGGAGGCACGCTCAACACAACAACCTAGGGCAGGAGCCGGGTTGCCCCCAGGCAGTAGGCGTGTCAGGCCTCAGCATTGTAAGGAGAGTTCACTGAAGTCCCTGAGTGAAGTTTTCTCCGCTGTCCTACGTCTACGTTCCTAAAATTTACTCTGCGGTTTCTGATGATCCTGGGTTATGAACGGCCACCATTCACCGTTCTCCTTACACTCGTGCGTCTCCACGACCTTAAAAAAAAAGGGAGGACACGCAACTGCTGGCAAGTAAATTCAGCACACTTTGTCTCAACACAAAAGAGACAGCTCTGTGGTGACCCTTCTTCCACGGTAAAACATTTCCTAGCGAATAAGGAATCTTCCCATCGCAATGACAATATGAGAGAATGGCCACCGATGGATTTGCCGCTGTGCCTACAAACATCATCTTGAGGCCATACAGTAGTGAAGCACGGGAACCCAGGCGCTTCACCCTTTACCCTAGACCAGTGAAACACTGTCTCTAAAAATGCCCACATGCCTGTATCTATGCCCGTTTAAAGTTAACGCTAAACCGAAATCTTCTGTCCCACTCTTTTGCAGCATTTTAAAGAAGTACACTGGGAAAGATTTTTCTGCAAGGAAGAAACTGCAGGCGGCGTGGCTGAAATGAGAATATCATGCTGCACGAGCTCTTTGCCCTCAGATGTAGAAGTGTCATCAGTGGGCATCATAGAGAAACGGGACTTTAATAAGTGATCATCAACCTCTGTGAATTCCCTTTGTTCTAGACGCCTGAAATAAAGAGTTGTCCTGAGTCACATAAACCTCCACCGAGTGGTCTTAATGTGGTGCGGGAACATGCCGGTATAAGAGAATTCCGAAGAAGGCTGAACGTCCACAATGAATGGTCCTTGCCAGAAATAAAGTGGCACCCGGATCAGCCTGGGAAACTTCAGCTTCCATTAGACAATGAAAATGTGAGAATCTGGTCCGTCCACAATTCACGGTTTCCTTAGATCCATGAAATTCCGTGTTGAATTTTAGTCAGAAAATGAAAACTCCAGGGCCTCTGTTCAGCAGGCCCGGGTGTAGCTCCCAGAGGCACACTGGTGCTCCTCTAGAATTTGGATAAAAATCGTTTTCACTGGAATAAAGAACCTTGATCAAGCCAGGTGGGTCTTGACAAACGAAATTGCTGCGTGTGCCCGGTATACTGACATGCACCCACCTGTGCTGGTCCATGGCTTATTCAGCACAGGAACCTGCATCGATTGAGCCAAGACAAAGGAAAGCTCAGGGAGGCAGCACCCGTGTAGAAAAGCATTTGTACTTCAAAGATGAGGCCAATGAGGTGAGAGGACAAAGCCATGGCAAACAGTTTTCATCATTGGCAGAATTTCACGGAGCAATATTGCTGGGAGAGAAAAGGCACCACCTGAGGGAGGCACGCTCAACAAAACTACCTAGGGCAGGAGCCGGGTTGCCCCCAGGCACTAGGCGTGTCCGGCCTCAGCATTGTAAAGAGAGTTCACTGAAGTCCCTGAGTGAAGTTTTCTCCGCTGTCCTACGTCTATGTTCCTAAAATTTACTCTGCGGTTTCTGATGATCCTGGGTTATGAACGGCCACCATTCACCGTTCTCCTTACACTCGTGCGTCTTCATCGACCTTAAAAGAAAGGGAGGACACGCAGCTGCTCGCAAGTAAATTCAGCACACTTTGTCTCAACACAAAAGAGACAGCTCTGTGGTGACCCTTCTTCCACGGGAAAACATTTCCTAGCGTATAAGGAATCTTCCCATCGCAATGACAATATGAGAGAATGGCCACCGATGGATTTGCCGCTGTGCCTACAAACATCATTTTGAGGCCATACAGTAGTGAAGCACGGGAACCCAGGCGCTTCACCCTTTACCCTAGACCAGTGAAAAACTGTCTCTAAAAATGCCCACATGCCTGTATCTATGCCCGTTTAAAGTTAACGCCAAACCGAAATCTTCTGTCCCACTCTTTTGCAGCATTTTAAAGAAGTACACTGGGAAAGGTTTTTCTGCAAGGAAGAAACTGCAGGCGGCGTGGCTGAAATGAGAATATCATGCTGCACGAGCTCTTTGCCCTCAGATGTAGAAGTGTCATCAGTGGGCATCATAGAGAAACGGGACTTTAATAAGTGATCATCAACCTCTGTGAATTCCCTTTGTTCTAGACGCCTGAAATAAAGAGTTGTCCTGAGTCACATAAACCTCCACCGAGGGGTCCTAATTTCGCCCGGGAACATGCCGGTATAAGAGAATTCCGAAGAAGGCTGAACGTCCACAATTGAATGGTCCTTGCCAGAAATGAAGTGGCAGCCGGATCAGACTGGGAAGCTTAAGCTTCCATTAGATAATGAAGATGTGAGAATCTGGTACGTCCACAATTCACGGTTTCCTTAGATCCATGAAATTCCGTGTTGAATTTTAGTCAGAAAATGAAAACTCCGGAGCTTCTGTTCAGCAGGCCCGGGTGTAACTCCCAGAGGCACACTGGTGCTCCTCTAGAATTTGGATAAAAATCGTTTTCACTGGAATAAAGAACCTTGATCAAGCCAGGTGGGTCTTGACAAATGAAATTGCTGCGTGTGCCCGGTATACTGACAAGCACCCACCTGTGCTGGTCCATGGCTTATTCAGCACAGGAACCTGCATCGATTGAGCCAAGACAAAGGAAAGCTCAGGGAGGCAGCACACGTGTAGAAAAGCATTTGTACTTCAAAGATGAGGCCAATGAGGTGAAAGGACAAAGCCAGGGCAAACAGTTTTCATCATCGGCAGAATTTCACGGAGCAATATTGCTGGGAGAGAAGAGGCACCACCTGAGGGAGGCACGCTCAACAAAACTACCTAGGGCAGGAGCCGGGTTGCCCCCAGGCACTAGGCGTGTCAGGCCTCAGCATTGTAAAGAGAGTTCACTGAAGTCCCTGAGTGAAGTTTTCTCCGCTGTCCTACGTCTACGTTCCTAAAATTTACTCTGCGGTTTCTGATGATCCTGGGTTATGAACGGCCACCATTCACCGTTCTCCTTACACTCGTGCGTCTCCATCGACCTTAAAAGAAAGGGAGGACACGCAACTGCTGGCACGTAAATTCAGCACACTTGGTCTCAACACAAAAGAGACAGCTCTGTGGTGACCCTTCTTCCACGGTAAAACATTTCCTAGCGAATAAGGAATCTTCCCATTGCAATGACAATATGAGAGAATGGCCACCGATGGATTTGCCGCTGTGCCTACAAACATCATCTTGAGACCATACAGTAGTGAAGCACGGGAACCCAGGCGCTTCACCCTTTACCCTAGACCAGTGAAACACTGTCTCTAAAAATGCCCACATGCCTGTATCTATGCCCGTTTAAAGTTAACGCTAAACCGAAATCTTCTCTCCCACTATTTTGCAGCATTTTAAAGAAGTACACTGGGAAAGATTTTTCTGCAAGGAAGAAACTGCAGGCGGCGTGGCTGAAATGAGAATATCATGCTGCACGAGCTCTTTGCCCTCAGATGTAGAAGTGTCATCAGTGGGCATCATAGAGAAACGGAACTTTAATAAGTGATCATCAACCTCTGTGAATTCCCTTTGTTCTAGACGCCTGAAATAAAGAGTTGTCCTGAGTCACATAAACCTCCACCGAGGGGTTTTAATTTGGCCCGGGAACATGCCGGTATAAGAGAATTCCGAAGAAGGCTGAACGTCCACAATTGAATGGTCCTTGCCAGAAATGAAGTGGCACCCGGATCAGTCTGGGAAACTTCAGTTTCCATTAGACAATGAAAATGTGAGAATCTGGTCCGTCCACAATTCACGGTTTCCTTAGATCCATGAAATTCCGGGTTGAATTTTAGTCAGAAAATGAAAACTCCAGGGCCTCTGTTCAGCAGGCCCGGGTGTAACTCCCAGAGGCACACTGGTGCTCCTCTAGAATTTGGATAAAAATCGTTTTCACTGGAATAAAGAACCTTGATCAAGCCAGGTGGGTCTTGACAAACGAAATTGCTGCGTGTGTCCGGTGTACTGACAAGCACCCACCTGTGCTGGTCCATGGCTTATTCAGCACAGGAACCTGCATCGATTGAGCCAAGACAAAGGAAAGCTCAGGGAGGCAGCACCCGTGTAGAAAAGCATTTGTACTTCAAAGATGAGGCCAATGAGGTGAAAGGACAAAGCCATGGCAAACAGTTTTCATCATCGGCAGAATTTCACGGAGCAATATTGCTGGGAGAGAAAAGGCACCACCTGAGGGAGGCACGCTCAACACAACTACCTAGGGCAGGAGCCGGGTTGCCCCCAGGCACTAGGCGTGTCAGGCCTCAGCATTGTAAGGAGAGTTCACTGAAGTCCCTGAGTGAAGTTTTCTCCGCTGTCCTACGTCTACGTTCCTAAAATTTACTCTGCGGTTTCTGATGATCCTGGGTTATGAACGGCCACCATTCACCGTTCTCCTTACACTCGTGCGTCTCCACGACCTTAAAAAGAAAGGGAGGACACGCAACTGCTGGCAAGTAAATTCAGCACACTTTGTCTCAACACAAAAGAGACAGCTCTGTGGTGACCCTTCTTCCACGGTAAAACATTTCCTAGCGAATAAGGAATCTTCCCATCGCAATGACAATATGAGAGAATGGCCACCGATGGATTTGCCGCTGTGCCTACAAACATCATCTTGAGGCCATACAGTAGTGAAGCACGGGAACCCAGGCGCTTCACCCTTTACCCTAGACCAGTGAAACACTGTCTCTAAAAATGCCCACATGCCTGTATCTATGCCCGTTTAAAGTTAACGCTAAACCGAAATCTTCTGTCCCACTCTTTTGCAGCATTTTAAAGAAGTACACTGGGAAAGATTTTTCTGCAAGAAAGAAACTGCAGGCGGCGTGGCTGAAATGAGAATATCATGCTGCACGAGCTCTTTGCCCTCAGATGTAGAAGTGTCATCAGTGGGCATCATAGAGAAACGGGATTTTAATAAGTGATCATCAACCTCTGTGAATTCCCTTTGTTCTAGACGCCTGAAATAAAGAGTTGTCCTGAGTCACATAAACCTCCACCGAGTGGTCTTAATGTGGTGCGGGAACATGCCGGTATAAGAGAATTCCGAAGAAGGCTGAACGTCCACAATGAATCGTCCTTGCCAGAAATGAAGTGGCACCCGGATCAGCCTGGGAAACTTCAGCTTCCATTAGACAATGAAAATGTGAGAATCTGGTCCGTCCACAATTCACGGTTTCCTTAGATCCATGAAATTCCGTGTTGAATTTTAGTCAGAAAATGAAAACTCCAGGGCCTCTGTTCAGCAGGCCCGGGTGTAACTCCCAGAGGAACACTGGTGCTCCTCTAGAATTTGGATAAAAATCGTTTTCACTGGAATAAAGAACCTTGATCAAGCCAGGTGGGTCTTGACAAACGAAATTGCTGCGTGTGCCCGGTACACTGACATGCACCCACCTGTGCTGGTCCATGGCTTATTCAGCACAGGAACCTGCATCGATTGAGCCAAGACAAAGGAAAGCTCAGGGAGGCAGCACCCGTGTAGAAAAGCATTTGTACTTCAAAGATGAGGCCAATGAGGTGAAAGGACAAAGCCATGGCAAACAGTTTTCATCATCGGCAGAATTTCACGGAGCAATATTGCTGGGAGAGAAAAGGCACCACCTGAGGGAGGCACGCTCAACACAACTACCTAGGGCAGGAGCCTAGTTGCCCCCAGGCACTAGGCGTGTCAGGCCTCAGCATTGTAAGGAGAGTTCACTGAAGTCCCTGAGTGAAGTTTTCTCCGCTGTCCTACGTCTACGTTCCTAAAATTTACTCTGCGGTTTCTGATGATCCTGGGTTATGAACGGCCACCATTCACCGTTCTCCTTACACTCGTGCGTCTCCATCGACCTTAAAAGAAAGGGAGGTCACGCAACTGCTGGCAAGTAAATTCAGCACACTTTGTCTCAACACAAAAGAGACAGCTCTGTGGTGACCCTTCTTCCACGGTAAAACATTTCCTAGCGAATAAGGAATCTTCCCATCGCAATGACAATATTAGAGAATGGCCACCGATGGATTTGCCGCTGTGCCTACAAACATCATCTTGAGGCCATACAGTAGTGAAGCACGGGAACCCAGGCGCTTCACCCTTTACCCTAGACCAGTGAAACACTGTCTCTAAAAATGCCCACATGCCTGTATCTATGCCTGTTTAAAGTTAACGCTAAACCGAAATCTTCTGTCCCACTCTTTTGCAGCATTTTAAAGAAGTACACTGGGAAAGGTTTTTCTGCAAGGAAGAAACTGCAGGCGGCGTGGCTGAAATGAGAATATCATGCTGCACGAGCTCTTTGCCCTCAGATGTAGAAGTGTCATCAGTGGGCATCATAGAGAAACGGGACTTTAATAAGTGATCATCAACCTCTGTGAATTCCCTTTGTTCTAGACGCCTGAAATAAAGAGTTGTCCTGAGTCACATAAACCTCCACCGAGTGGTCTTAATGTGGTGCGGGAACATGCCGGTATAAGAGAATTCCGAAGAAGGCTGAACGTCCACAATGAATGGTCCTTGCCAGAAATGAAGTGGCACCCGGATCAGCCTGGGAAACTTCAGCTTCCATTAGACAATGAAAATGTGAGAATCTGGTACGTCCACAATTCACGGTTTCCTTAGATCCATGAAATTCCGTGTTGAATTTTAGTCAGAAAATGAAAACTCCAGGGCCTCTGTTCAGCAGGCCCGGGTGTAGCTCCCAGAGGCACACTGGTGCTCCTCTAGAATTTGGATAAAAATCGTTTTCACTGGAATAAAGAACCTTGATCAAGCCAGGTGGGTCTTGACAAACGAAATTGCTGCGTGTGCCCGGTATACTGACATGCACCCACCTGTGCTGGTCCATGGCTTATTCAGCACAGGAACCTGCATCGATTGAGCCAAGACAAAGGAAAGCTCAGGGAGGCAGCACCCGTGTAGAAAAGCATTTGTACTTCAAAGATGAGGCCAATGAGGTGAGAGGACAAAGCCATGGAAAACAGTTTTCATCATCGGCAGAATTTCACGGAGCAATATTGCTGGGAGAGAAAAGGCACCACCTGAGGGAGGCACGCTCAACAAAACTACCTAGGGCTGGAGCCGGGTTGCCCCCAGGCACTAGGCGTGTCCGGCCTCAGCATTGTAAAGAGAGTTCACTGAAGTCCCTGAGTGAAGTTTTCTCCGCTGTCCTACGTCTATGTTCCTAAAATTTACTCTGCGGTTTCTGATGATCCTGGGTTATGAACGGCCACCATTCACCGTTCTCCTTACACTCGTGCGTCTTCATCGACCTTAAAAGAAAGGGAGGACACGCAGCTGCTGGCAAGTAAATTCAGCACACTTTGTCTCAACACAAAAGAGACAGCTCTGTGGTGACCCTTCTTCCACGGGAAAACATTTCCTAGCGTATAAGGAATCTTCCCATCGCAATGACAATATGAGAGAATGGCCACCGATGGATTTGCCGCTGTGCCTACAAACATCATTTTGAGGCCATACAGTAGTGAAGCACGGGAACCCAGGCGCTTCACCCTTTACCCTAGACCAGTGAAAAACTGTCTCTAAAAATGCCCACATGCCTGTTTCTATGCCCGTTTAAAGTTAACGCTAAACCGAAATCTTCTGTCCCACTCTTTTGCAGCATTTTAAAGAAGTACACTGGGAAAGATTTTTCTGCAAGGAAGAAACTGCAGGCGGCGTGGCTGAAATGAGAATATCATGCTGCACGAGCTCTTTGCCCTCAGATGTAGAAGTGTCATCAGTGGGCATCATAGAGAAACGGGACTTTAATAAGTGATCATCAACCTCTGTGAATTCCCTTTGTTCTAGACGCCTGAAATAAAGAGTTGTCCTGAGTCACATAAACCTCCACCGAGGGGTCTTAATTTGGCCCGGAAACATGCCGGTATAGGAGAATTCCGAAGAAGGCTGAACGTCCACAATTGAATGGTCCTTGCCAGAAATGAAGTGGCACCCGGATCAGCCTGGCAAACTCCAGCTTCCATTAGACAATGAGGATGTGAGAATCTGGTCCGTCCACAATTCACGGTTTCCTTAGATCCATGAAATTCCGTGTTCAATTTTAGTCAGAAAATGAAAACTCCAGGGCCTCTGTTCAGCAGGCCCGGGTGTAGCTCCCAGAGGCACACTGGTGCTCCTCTAGAATTTGGATAAAAATCGTTTTCACTGGAATAAAGAACCTTGATCAAGCCAGGTGGGTCTTGACAAACGAAATTGCTGCGTGTGCCCGGTATACTGACAAGCACCCACCTGTGCTGGTCCATGGCTTATTCAGCACAGGAACCTGCATCGATTGAGCCAAGACAAAGGAAAGCTCAGGGAGGCAGCACCCGTGTAGAAAAGCATTTGTACTTCAAAGATGAGGCCAATGAGGTGAAAGGACAAAGCCAGGGCAAACAGTTTTCATCATCGGCAGAATTTCACGGAGCAATATTGCTGGGAGAGAAAAGGCACCACCTGAGGGAGGCACGCTCAACACAACAACCTAGGGCAGGAGCCGGGTTGCCCCCAGGCAGTAGGCGTGTCAGGCCTCAGCATTGTAAGGAGAGTTCACTGAAGTCCCTGAGTGAAGTTTTCTCCGCTGTCCTACGTCTACGTTCCTAAAATTTACTCTGCGGTTTCTGATGATCCTGGGTTATGAACGGCCACCATTCACCGTTCTCCTTACACTCGTGCGTCTCCACGACCTTAAAAAGAAAGGGAGGACACGCAACTGCTGGCAAGTAAATTCAGCACACTTTGTCTCAACACAAAAGAGAGCTCTGTGGTGACCCTTCTTCCACGGTAAAACATTTCCTAGCGAATAAGGAATCTTCCCATCGCAATGACAATATGAGAGAATGGCCACCGATGGATTTGCCGCTGTGCCTACAAACATCATCTTGAGGCCAAAAAGTAGTGAAGCACGGGAACCCAGGCGCTTCACCCTTTACCCTAGACCAGTGAAACACTGTCTCTAAAAATGCCCACATGCCTGTATCTATGCCCGTTTAAAGTTAACGCTAAACCGAAATCTTCTGTCCCACTCTTTTGCAGCATTTTAAAGAAGTACACTGGGAAAGATTTTTCTGCAAGGAGGAAACTGCAGGCGGCGTGGCTGAAATGAGAATATCATGCTGCACGAGCTCTTTGCCCTCAGATGTAGAAGTGTCATCAGTGGGCATCATAGAGAAACGGGACTTTAATAAGTGATCATCAACCTCTGTGAATTCCCTTTGTTCTAGACGCCTGAAATAAAGAGTTGTCCTGAGTCACATAAACCTCCACCGAGTGGTCTTAATGTGGTGCGGGAACATGCCGGTATAAGAGAATTCCGAAGAAGGCTGAACGTCCACAATGAATGGTCCTTGCCAGAAATGAAGTGGCACCCGGATCAGCCTGGGAAACTTCAGCTTCCATTAGACAATGAAAATGTGAGAATCTGGTCCGTCCACAATTCACGGTTTCCTTAGATCCATGAAATTCCGTGTTGAATTTTAGTCAGAAAATGAAAACTCCAGGGCCTCTGTTCAGCAGGCCCGGGTGTAGCTCCCAGAGGCACACTGGTGCTCCTCTAGAATTTGGATAAAAATCGTTTTCACTGGAATAAAGAACCTTGATCAAGCCAGGTGGGTCTTGACAAACGAAATTGCTGCGTGTGCCCGGTATACTGACATGCACCCACCTGTGCTGGTCCATGGCTTATTCAGCACAGGAACCTGCATCGATTGAGCCAAGACAAAGGAAAGCTCAGGGAGGCAGCACCCGTGTAGAAAAGCATTTGTACTTCAAAGATGAGGCCAATGAGGTGAGAGGACAAAGCCAAGGCAAACAGTTTTCATCATTGGCAGAATTTCACGGAGCAATATTGCTGGGAGAGAAAAGGCACCACCTGAGGGAGGCACGCTCAACAAAACTACCTAGGGCAGGAGCCGGGTTGCCCCCAGGCACTAGGCGTGTCCGGCCTCAGCATTGTAAAGAGAGTTCACTGAAGTCCCTGAGTGAAGTTTTCTCCGCTGTCCTACGTCTATGTTCCTAAAATTTACTCTGCGGTTTCTGATGATCCTGGGTTATGAACGGCCACCATTCACCGTTCTCCTTACACTCGTGCGTCTTCATCGACCTTAAAAGAAAGGGAGGACACGCAGCTGCTGGCAAGTAAATTCAGCACACTTTGTCTCAACACAAAAGAGACAGCTCTGTGGTGACCCTTCTTCCACGGGAAAACATTTCCTAGCGTATAAGGAATCTTCCCATCGCAATGACAATATGAGAGAATGGCCACCCATGGATTTGCCGCTGTGCCTACAAACATCATTTTGAGGCCATACAGTAGTGAAGCACGGGAACCCAGGCGCTTCACCCTTTACCCTAGACCAGTGAAACACTGTCTCTAAAAATGCCCACATGCCTGTATCTATGCCCGTTTAAAGTTAACGCTAAACCGAAATCTTCTGTCCCACTCTTTTGCAGCATTTTAAAGAAGTACACTGGGAAAGGTTTTTCTGCAAGGAAGAAACTGCAGGCGGCGTGGCTGAAATGAGAATATCATGCTGCACGAGCTCTTTGCCCTCAGATGTAGAAGTGTCATCAGTGGGCATCATAGAGAAACGGGACTTTAATAAGTGATCATCAACCTCTGTGAATTCCCTTTGTTCTAGACGCCTGAAATAAAGAGTTGTCCTGAGTCACATAAACCTCCACGGAGGGGTCCTAATTTCGCCAGGGAACATGCCGGTATAAGAGAATTCCGAAGAAGGCTGAACGTCCACAATTGAATGGTCCTTGCCAGAAATGAAGTGGCAGCCGGATCAGACTGGGAAGCTTAAGCTTCCATTAGATAATGAAGATGTGAGAATCTGGTACGTCCACAATTCACGGTTTCCTTAGATCCATGAAATTCCGTGTTGAATTTTAGTCAGAAAATGAAAACTCCGGAACTTCTGTTCAGCAGGCCCGGGTGTAGCTCCCAGAGGCACACTGGTGCTCCTCTAGAATTTGGATAAAAATCGTTTTCACTGGAATAAAGAACCTTGATCAAGCCAGGTGGGTCTTGACAAATGAAATTGCTGCGTGTGCCCGGTATACTGACAAGCACCCACCTGTGCTGGTCCATGGCTTATTCAGCACAGGAACCTGCATCGATTGAGCCAAGACAAAGGAAAGCTCAGGGAGGCAGCACACGTGTAGAAAAGCATTTGTACTTCAAAGATGAGGCCAATGAGGTGAAAGGACAAAGCCAGGGCAAACAGTTTTCATCATCGGCAGAATTTCACGGAGCAATATTGCTGGGAGAGAAGAGGCACCACCTGAGGGAGGCACGCTCAACAAAACTACCTAGGGCAGGAGCCGGGTTGCCCCCAGGCACTAGGCGTGTCAGGCCTCAGCATTGTAAAGAGAGTTCACTGAAGTCCCTGAGTGAAGTTTTCTCCGCTGTCCTACGTCTACGTTCCTAAAATTTACTCTGCGGTTTCTGATGATCGTGGGTTATGAACGGCCACCATTCACCGTTCTCCTTACACTCGTGCGTCTCCATCGACCTTAAAAGAAAGGGAGGACACGCAACTGCTGGCACGTAAATTCAGCACACTTGGTCTCAACACAAAAGAGACAGCTCTGTGGTGACCCTTCTTCCACGGTAAAACATTTCCTAGCGAATAAGGAATCTTCCCATTGCAATGACAATATGAGAGAATGGCCACCGATGGATTTGCCGCTGTGCCTACAAACATCATCTTGAGACCATACAGTAGTGAAGCACGGGAACCCAGGCGCTTCACCCTTTACCCTAGACCAGTGAAACACTGTCTCTAAAAATGCCCACATGCCTGTATCTATGCCCGTTTAAAGTTAACGCTAAACCGAAATCTTCTGTCCCACTCTTTTGCAGCATTTTAAAGAAGTACACTGGGAAAGGTTTTTCTGCAAGGAAGAAACTGCAGGCGGCGTGGCTGAAATGAGAATATCATGCTGCACGAGCTCTTTGCCCTCAGATGTAGAAGTGTCATCAGTGGGCATCATAGAGAAACGGGACTTTAATAAGTGATCATCAACCTCTGTGAATTCCCTTTGTTCTAGACGCCTGAAATAAAGAGTTGTCCTGAGTCACATAAACCTCCACGGAGGGGTCCTAATTTCGCCAGGGAACATGCCGGTATAAGAGAATTCCGAAGAAGGCTGAACGTCCACAATTGAATGGTCCTTGCCAGAAATGAAGTGGCAGCCGGATCAGACTGGGAAGCTTAAGCTTCCATTAGATAATGAAGATGTGAGAATCTGGTACGTCCACAATTCACGGTTTCCTTAGATCCATGAAATTCCGTGTTGAATTTTAGTCAGAAAATGAAAACTCCGGAACTTCTGTTCAGCAGGCCCGGGTGTAGCTCCCAGAGGCACACTGGTGCTCCTCTAGAATTTGGATAAAAATCGTTTTCACTGGAATAAAGAACCTTGATCAAGCCAGGTGGGTCTTGACAAATGAAATTGCTGCGTGTGCCCGGTATACTGACAAGCACCCACCTGTGCTGGTCCATGGCTTATTCAGCACAGGAACCTGCATCGATTGAGCCAAGACAAAGGAAAGCTCAGGGAGGCAGCACACGTGTAGAAAAGCATTTGTACTTCAAAGATGAGGCCAATGAGGTGAAAGGACAAAGCCAGGGCAAACAGTTTTCATCATCGGCAGAATTTCGAGGAGCAATATTGCTGGGAGAGAAGAGGCACCACCTGAGGGAGGCACGCTCAACAAAACTACCTAGGGCAGGAGCCGGGTTGCCCCCAGGCACTAGGCGTGTCAGGCCTCAGCATTGTAAAGAGAGTTCACTGAAGTCCCTGAGTGAAGTTTTCTCCGCTGTCCTACGTCTACGTTCCTAAAATTTACTCTGCGGTTTCTCATGATCCTGGGTTATGAACGGCCACCATTCACCGTTCTCCTTACACTCGTGCGTCTCCATCGACCTTAAAAGAAAGGGAGGACACGCAACTGCTGGCAAGTAAATTCAGCACACTTTGTCTCAACACAAAAGAGACAGCTCTGTGGTGACCCTTCTTCCACGGTAAAACATTTCCTAGCGAATAAGGAATCTTCCCATCGCAATGACAATATGAGAGAATGGCCACCGATGGATTTGCCGCTGTGCCTACAAACATCATCTTGAGGCCATACAGTAGTGAAGCACGGGAACCCAGGCGCTTCACCCTTTACCCTAGACCAGTGAAACACTGTCTCTAAAAATGCCCACATGCCTGTATCTTTGCCCGTTTAAAGTTAACGCTAAACCGAAATCTTCTGTCCCACTCTTTTGCAGCATTTTATAGAAGTACACTGGGAAAGATTGTTCTGCAAGGAAGAAACTGCAGGCGGCGTGGCTGAAATGAGAATATCATGCTGCACGAGCTCTTTGCCCTCAGATGTAGAAGAGTCATCAGTGGGCATCATAGAGAAACGGGACTTTAATAAGTGATCATCAACCTCTGTGAATTCCCTTTGTTCTAGACGCCTGAAATAAAGAGTTGTCCTGAGTCACATAAACCTCCACCGAGGGGTCTTAATTTGGCCCGGAAACATGCCGGTATAAGAGAATTCCGAAGAAGGCTGAACGTCCACAATTGAATGGTCCTTGCCAGAAATGAAGTGGCACCCGGATCAGCCTGGGAAGCTTCAGCTTCCATTAGACAATGAAGATGTGAGAATCTGGTCCGTCCACAATTCACGGTTTCCTTAGATCCATGAAATTCCGTGTTGAATTTTAGTCAGAAAATGAAAACTCCAGGGCCTCTGTTCAGCAGGCCCGGGTGTAACTCCCAGAGGCACACTGGTGCTCCTCTAGAATTTGGATAAAAATCGTTTTCACTGGAATAAAGAACCTTGATCAAGCCAGGTGGGTCTTGACAAATGAAATTGCTGCGTGTGCCCGGTATACTGACAAGCACCCACCTGTGCTGGTCCATGGCTTATTCAGCACAGGAACCTGCATCGATTGAGCCAAGACAAAGGAAAGCTCAGGGAGGCAGCACCCGTGTAGAAAAGCATTTGTACTTCAAAGATGAGGCCAATGAGGTGAAAGGACAAAGCCAGGGCAAACAGTTTTCATCATCGGCAGAATTTCACGGAGCAATATTGCTGGGAGAGAAAAGGCACCACCTGAGGGAGGCACGCTCAACAAAACTACCTAGGGCAGGAGCCGGGTTGCCCCCAGGCACTAGGCGTGTCAGGCCTCAGCATTGTAAGGAGAGTTCACTGAAGTCCCTGAGTGAAGTTTTCTCCGCTGTCCTACGTCTACGTTCCTAAAATTTACTCTGCGGTTTCTCATGATCCTGGGTTATGAACGGCCACCATTCACCGTTCTCCTTACACTCGTGCGTCTTCATCGACCTTAAAAGAAAGGGAGGACACACAGCTGCTGGCAAGTAAATTCAGCACACTTTGTCTCAACACAAAAGAGACAGCTCTGTGGTGACCCTTCTTCCACGGGAAAACATTTCCTAGCGAATAAGGAATCTTCCCATCGCAATGACAATATGAGAGAATGGCCACCGATGGATTTGCCGCTGTGCCTACAAACATCATTTTGAGGCCATAAAGTAGTGAAGCACGGGAACCCAGGCGCTTCACCCTTTACCCTAGACCAGTGAAACACTGTCTCTAAAAATGCCCACATGCCTGTATCTATGCCCGTTTAAAGTTAACGCTAAACCGAAATCTTCTGTCCCACTCTTTTGCAGCATTTTAAAGAAGTACACTGGGAAAGGTTTTTCTGCAAGGAAGAAACTGCAGGCGGCGTGGCTGAAATGAGAATATCATGCTGCACGAGCTCTTTGCCCTCAGATGTAGAAGTGTCATCAGTGGGCATCATAGAGAAACGGGACTCTAATAAGTGATCATCAACCTCTGTGAATTCCCTTTGTTCTAGACGCCTGAAATAAAGAGTTGTCCTGAGTCACATAAACCTCCACCGAGGGGTCCTAATTTCGCCAGGGAACATGCCGGTATAAGAGAATTCCGAAGAAGGCTGAACGTCCACAATTGAATGGTCCTTGCCAGAAATGAAGTGGCAGCCGGATCAGACTGGGAAGCTTAAGCTTCCATTAGATAATGAAGATGTGAGAATCTGGTACGTCCACAATTCACGGTTTCCTTAGATCCATGAAATTCCGTGTTGAATTTTAGTCAGAAAATGAAAACTCCGGAGCTTCTGTTCAGCAGGCCCGGGTGTAGCTCCCAGAGGCACACTGGTGCTCCTCTAGAATTTGGATAAAAATCGTTTTCACTGGAATAAAGAACCTTGATCAAGCCAGGTGGGTCTTGACAAATGAAATTGCTGCGTGTGCCCGGTATACTGACAAGCACCCACCTGTGCTGGTCCATGGCTTATTCAGCACAGGAACCTGCATCGATTGAGCCAAGACAAAGGAAAGCTCAGGGAGGCAGCACCCGTGTAGAAAAGCATTTGTACTTCAAAGATGAGGCCAATGAGGTGAAAGGACAAAGCCAGGGCAAACAGTTTTCATCATCGGCAGAATTTCGAGGAGCAATATTGCTGGGAGAGAAGAGGCACCACCTGAGGGAGGCACGCTCAACAAAACTACCTAGGGCAGGAGCCGGGTTGCCCCCAGGCACTAGGCGTGTCAGGCCTCAGCATTGTAAGGAGAGTTCACTGAAGTCCCTGAGTGAAGTTTTCTCCGCTGTCCTACGTCTACGTTCCTAAAATTTACTCTGCGCTTTCTCATGATCCTGGGTTATGAACGGCCACCATTCACCGTTCTCCTTACACTAGTGCGTCTCCATCGACCTTAAAAGAAAGGGAGGACACGCAACTGCTGGCAGGTAAATTCAGCACACTTGGTCTCAACACAAAAGAGACAGCTCTGTGGTGACCCGTCTTCCGCGGTAAAACATTTCCTAGCGAATAAGGAATATTCCCATCGCAATGACAATATGAGAGAATGGCCACAGATGGATTTGCCGCTGTGCCTACAAACATCATCTTGAGGCCATACAGTAGTGAAGCACGGGAACCCAGGCGCTTCACCCTTTACCCTAGACCAGTGAAACACTGTCTCTAAAAATGCCCACATGCCTGTATCTATGCCCGTTTTAAGTTAACGTTAAACCGAAATCTGTCCCACTCTTTTGCAGCATTTTAAAGAAGTACACTGGGAAAGTTTTCTGCAAGGAAGAAATTGCAGGCGGCGTGGCTGAAATGAGAATATCATGCTGCACGAGCTCTTTGCCCTCAGATGTAGAAGTGTCATCAGGGGGCATCATAGAGAAACGCAACTTTAATAAGTGATCATCAACCTCTGTGAATTCTCTTTGTTCTAGACGCCTGAAATAAAGAGTTGTCCTGAGTCACATAAACCTCCACCGAGTGGTCTTAATGTGGCGCGGGAACATGCCGGTATAAGAGAATTCCGAAGAAGGCTGAACGTCCACAATTGAATGGTCCTTGCCAGAAATGAAGTGGCAGCCGGATCAACCTGGGAACCTTCAGATTCCGTTAGACAATGAAGATGTGAGAATCTGGTCCGTCCACAATTCACGGTTTCCTTAGATCCATGAAATTCCGTGTTGAATTTTAGTCAGAAAATGAAAACTCCGGAGCCTCTGTTCAGCAGGCCCGGGTGTAGCTCCCAGAGGCACACTGGTGCTCCTCTAGAATTTGGATAAAAATCGTTTTCACTGGAATAAAGAACCTTGATCAAGCCAGGTGGGTCTTGACAAACGAAATTGCTGCGTGTGCCCGGTATACTGACAAGCACCCACCTGTGCTGGTCCATGGCTTATTCAGCACAGGAACCTGCATCGATTGAGCCAAGACAAAGGAAAGCTCAGGGAGGCAGCACCCGTGTAGAAAAGCATTTGTACTTCAAAGATGAGGCCAATGAGGTGAAAGGACAAAGCCATGGCAAACAGTTTTCATCATCGGCAGAATTTCACGGAGCAATATTGCTGGGAGAGAAAAGGCACCACCTGAGGGAGGCACGCTCAACACAACTACCTAGGGCAGGAGCCGGGTTGCCCCCAGGCACTAGGCGTGTCAGGCCTCAGCATTGTAAGGAGAGTTCACTGAAGTCCCTGAGTGAAGTTTTCTCCGCTGTCCTACGTCTACGTTCCTAAAATTTACTCTGCGGTTTCTGATGATCCTGGGTTATGAACGGCCACCATTCACCGTTCTCCTTACACTCGTGCGTCTCCACGACCTTAAAAAGAAAGGGAGGACACGCAACTGCTGGCAAGTAAATTCAGCACACTTTGTCTCAACACAAAAGAGACAGCTCTGTGGTGACCCTTCTTCCACGGTAAAACATTTCCTAGCGAATAAGGAATCTTCCCATCGCAATGACAATATGAGAGAATGGCCACCGATGGATTTGCCGCTGTGCCTACAAACATCATCTTGAGGCCATACAGTAGTGAAGCACGGGAACCCAGGCGCTTCACCCTTTACCCTAGACCAGTGAAACACTGTCTCTAAAAATGCCCACATGCCTGTATCTATGCCCGTTTAAAGTTAACGCTAAACCGAAATCTTCTGTCCCACTCTTTTGCAGCATTTTATAGAAGTACACTGGGAAAGATTGTTCTGCAAGGAAGAAACTGCAGGCGGCGTGGCTGAAATGAGAATATCATGCTGCACGAGCTCTTTGCCCTCAGATGTAGAAGTGTCATCAGTGGGCATCATAGAGAAACGGGACTCTAATAAGTGATCATCAACCTCTGTGAATTCCCTTTGTTCTAGACGCCTGAAATAAAGAGTTGTCCTGAGTCACATAAACCTCCACCGAGGGGTCCTAATTTCGCCAGGGAACATGCCGGTATAAGAGAATTCCGAAGAAGGCTGAACGTCCACAATTGAATGGTCCTTGCCAGAAATGAAGTGGCAGCCGGATCAGACTGGGAAGCTTAAGCTTCCATTAGATAATGAAGATGTGAGAATCTGGTACGTCCACAATTCACGGTTTCCTTAGATCCATGAAATTCCGTGTTGAATTTTAGTCAGAAAATGAAAACTCCGGAGCTTCTGTTCAGCAGGCCCGGGTGTAGCTCCCAGAGGCACACTGGTGCTCCTCTAGAATTTGGATAAAAATCGTTTTCACTGGAATAAAGAACCTTGATCAAGCCAGGTGGGTCTTGACAAATGAAATTGCTGCGTGTGCCCGGTATACTGACAAGCACCCACCTGTGCTGGTCCATGGCTTATTCAGCACAGGAACCTGCATCGATTGAGCCAAGACAAAGGAAAGCTCAGGGAGGCAGCACCCGTGTAGAAAAGCATTTGTACTTCAAAGATGAGGCCAATGAGGTGAAAGGACAAAGCCAGGGCAAACAGTTTTCATCATCGGCAGAATTTCGAGGAGCAATATTGCTGGGAGAGAAGAGGCACCACCTGAGGGAGGCACGCTCAACAAAACTACCTAGGGCAGGAGCCGGGTTGCCCCCAGGCACTAGGCGTGTCAGGCCTCAGCATTGTAAAGAGAGTTCACTGAAGTCCCTGAGTGAAGTTTTCTCCGCTGTCCTACGTCTACGTTCCTAAAATTTACTCTGCGGTTTCTCATGATCCTGGGTTATGAACGGCCACCATTCACCGTTCTCCTTACACTCGTGCGTCTCCATCGACCTTAAAAGAAAGGGAGGACACGCAACTGCTGGCAAGTAAATTCAGCACACTTGGTCTCAACAGAAAAGAAACAGCTCTGTGGTGACCCTTCTTCCACGGTAAAACATTTCCTAGCGAATAAGGAATCTTCCCATTGCAATGACAATATGAGAGAATGGCCACCGATGGATTTGCCGCTGTGCCTACAAACATCATCTTGAGACCATACAGTAGTGAAGCACGGGAACCCAGGCGCTTCACCCTTTACCCTAGACCAGTGAAACACTGTCTCTAAAAATGCCCACATGCCTGTATCTATGCCCGTTTAAAGTTAACGCTAAACCGAAATCTTCTCTCCCACTATTTTGCAGCATTTTAAAGAAGTACACTGGGAAAGATTTTTCTGCAAGGAAGAAACTGCAGGCGGCTTGGCTGAAATGAGAATATCATGCTGCACGAGCTCTTTGCCCTCAGATGTAGAAGTGTCATCAGTGGGCATCATAGAGAAACGGGACTTTAATAAGAGATCATCAACCTCTGTGAATTCCCTTTGTTCTAGACGCCTGAAATAAAGAGTTGTCCTGAGTCACATAAACCTCCACCGAGGGGTCTTAATTTGGCCCGGAAACATGCCGGTATAAGAGAATTCCGAAGAAGGCTGAACGTCCACAATTGAATGGTCCTTGCCAGAAATGAAGTGGCACCCGGATCAGCCTGGGAAGCTTCAGCTTCCATTAGACAATGAAGATGTGAGAATCTGGTCCGTCCACAATTCACGGTTTCCTTAGATCCATGAAATTCCGTGTTGAATTTTAGTCAGAAAATGAAAACTCCAGGGCCTCTGTTCAGCAGGCCCGGGTGTAACTCCCAGAGGCACACTGGTGCTCCTCTAGAATTTGGATAAAAATCGTTTTCACTGGAATAAAGAACCTTGATCAAGCCAGGTGGGTCTTGACAAACGAAATTGCTGCGTGTGCCCGGTATACTGACAAGCACCCACCTGTGCTGGTCCATGGCTTATTCAGCACAGGAACCTGCATCGATTGAGCCAAGACAAAGGAAAGCTCAGGGAGGCAGCACCCGTGTAGAAAAGCATTTGTACTTCAAAGATGAGGCCAATGAGGTGAAAGGACAAAGCCAGGGCAATACAGTTTTCATCATCGGCAGAATTTCACGGAGCAATATTGCTGGGAGAGAAAAGGCACCACCTGAGGGAGGCACGCTCAACAAAACTACCTAGGGCAGGAGCCGGTTTGCCCCCAGGCACTAGGCGTGTCAGGCCTCAGCATTGTAAGGAGAGTTCACTGAAGTCCCTGAGTGAAGTTTTCTCCGCTGTCCTACGTCTACGTTCCTAAAATTTACTCTGCGCTTTCTCATGATCCTGGGTTATGAACGGCCACCATTCACCGTTCTCCTTACACTAGTGCGTCTCCATCGACCTTAAAAGAAAGGGAGGACACGCAACTGCTGGCAGGTAAATTCAGCACACTTGGTCTCAACACAAAAGAGACAGCTCTGTGGTGACCCGTCTTCCTCGGTAAAACATTTCCTAGCGAATAAGGAATATTCCCATCGCAATGACAATATGAGAGAATGGCCACAGATGGATTTGCCGCTGTGCCTACAAACATCATCTTGAGGCCATACAGTAGTGAAGCACGGGAACCCAGGCGCTTCACCCTTTACCCTAGACCAGTGAAACACTGTCTCTAAAAATGCCCACATGCCTGTATCTATGCCCGTTTTAAGTTAACGTTAAACCGAAATCTTCTGTCCCACTCTTTTGCAGCATTTTAAAGAAGTACACTGGGAAAGTTTTCTGCAAGGAAGAAATTGCAGGCGGCGTGGCTGAAATGAGAATATCATGCTGCACGAGCTCTTTGCCCTCAGATGTAGAAGTGTCATCAGGGGGCATCATAGAGAAACGCAACTTTAATAAGTGATCATCAACCTCTGTGAATTCTCTTTGTTCTAGACGCCTGAAATAAAGAGTTGTCCTGAGTCACATAAACCTCCACCGAGTGGTCTTAATGTGGCGCGGGAACATGCCGGTATAAGAGAATTCCGAAGAAGGCTGAACGTCCACAATTGAATGGTCCCTGCCAGAAATGAAGTGGCAGCCGGATCAACCTGGGAACCTTCAGATTCCGTTAGACAATGAAGATGTGAGAATCTGGTCCGTCCACAATTCACGGTTTCCTTAGATCCATGAAATTCCGTGTTGAATTTTAGTCAGAAAATGAAAACTCCGGAGCCTCTGTTCAGCAGGCCCGGGTGTAGCTCCCAGAGGCACACTGGTGCTCCTCTAGAATTTGGATAAAAATCGTTTTCACTGGAATAAAGAACCTTGATCAAGCCAGGTGGGTCTTGACAAACGAAATTGCTGCGTGTGCCCGGTATACTGACAAGCACCCACCTGTGCTGGTCCATGGCTTATTCAGCACAGGAACCTGCATCGATTGAGCCAAGACAAAGGAAAGCTCAGGGAGGCAGCACCCGTGTAGAAAAGCATTTGTACTTCAAAGATGAGGCCAATGAGGTGAAAGGACAAAGCCATGGCAAACAGTTTTCATCATCGGCAGAATTTCACGGAGCAATATTGCTGGGAGAGAAAAGGCACCACCTGAGGGAGGCACGCTCAACACAACTACCTAGGGCAGGAGCCGGGTTGCCCCCAGGCACTAGGCGTGTCAGGCCTCAGCATTGTAAGGAGAGTTCACTGAAGTCCCTGAGTGAAGTTTTCTCCGCTGTCCTACGTCTACGTTCCTAAAATTTACTCTGCGGTTTCTGATGATCCTGGGTTATGAACGGCCACCATTCACCGTTCTCCTTACACTCGTGCGTCTCCACGACCTTAAAAAGAAAGGGAGGACACGCAACTGCTGGCAAGTAAATTCAGCACACTTTGTCTCAACACAAAAGAGACAGCTCTGTGGTGACCCTTCTTCCACGGTAAAACATTTCCTAGCGAATAAGGAATCTTCCCATCGCAATGACAATATGAGAGAATGGCCACCGATGGATTTGCCGCTGTGCCTACAAACATCATCTTGAGGCCATACAGTAGTGAAGCACGGGAACCCAGGCGCTTCACCCTTTACCCTAGACCAGTGAAACACTGTCTCTAAAAATGCCCACATGCCTGTATCTATGCCCGTTTAAAGTTAACGCTAAACCGAAATCTTCTGTCCCACTCTTTTGCAGCATTTTATAGAAGTACACTGGGAAAGATTGTTCTGCAAGGAAGAAACTGCAGGCGGCGTGGCTGAAATGAGAATATCATGCTGCACGAGCTCTTTGCCCTCAGATGTAGAAGTGTCATCAGTGGGCATCATAGAGAAACGGGACTTTAATAAGAGATCATCAACCTCTGTGAATTCCCTTTGTTCTAGACGCCTGAAATAAAGAGTTGTCCTGAGTCACATAAACCTCCACCGAGGGGTCTTAATTTGGCCCGGAAACATGCCGGTATAAGAGAATTCCGAAGAAGGCTGAACGTCCACAATTGAATGGTCCTTGCCAGAAATGAAGTGGCACCCGGATCAGCCTGGGAAGCTTCAGCTTCCATTAGACAATGAAGATGTGAGAATCTGGTCCGTCCACAATTCACGGTTTCCTTAGATCCATGAAATTCCGTGTTGAATTTTAGTCAGAAAATGAAAACTCCAGGGCCTCTGTTCAGCAGGCCCGGGTGTAACTCCCAGAGGCACACTGGTGCTCCTCTAGAATTTGGATAAAAATCGTTTTCACTGGAATAAAGAACCTTGATCAAGCCAGGTGGGTCTTGACAAATGAAATTGCTGCGTGTGCCCGGTATACTGACAAGCACCCACCTGTGCTGGTCCATGGCTTATTCAGCACAGGAACCTGCATCGATTGAGCCAAGACAAAGGAAAGCTCAGGGAGGCAGCACCCGTGTAGAAAAGCATTTGTACTTCAAAGATGAGGCCAATGAGGTGAAAGGACAAAGCCAGGGCAAACAGTTTTCATCATCGGCAGAATTTCGAGGAGCAATATTGCTGGGAGAGAAGAGGCACCACCTGAGGGAGGCACGCTCAACAAAACTACCTAGGGCAGGAGCCGGGTTGCCCCCAGGCACTAGGCGTGTCAGGCCTCAGCATTGTAAAGAGAGTTAACTGAAGTCCCTGAGTGAAGTTTTCTCCGCTGTCCTACGTCTACGTTCCTAAAATTTACTCTGCGGTTTCTCATGATCCTGGGTTATGAACGGCCACCATTCACCGTTCTCCTTACACTCGTGCGTCTCCATCGACCTTAAAAGAAAGGGAGGACACGCAACTGCTGGCAGGTAAATTCAGCACACTTGGTCTCAACACAAAAGAGACAGCTCTGTGGTGACCCGTCTTCCGCGGTAAAACATTTCCTAGCGAATAAGGAATATTCCCATCGCAATGACAATATGAGAGAATGGCCACAGATGGATTTGCCGCTGTGCCTACAAACATCATCTTGAGGCCATACAGTAGTGAAGCACGGGAACCCAGGCGCTTCACCCTTTACCCTAGACCAGTGAAACACTGTCTCTAAAAATGCCCACATGCCTGTATCTATGCCCGTTTTAAGTTAACGTTAAACCGAAATCTGTCCCACTCTTTTGCAGCATTTTAAAGAAGTACACTGGGAAAGTTTTCTGCAAGGAAGAAATTGCAGGCGGCGTGGCTGAAATGAGAATATCATGCTGCACGAGCTCTTTGCCCTCAGATGTAGAAGTGTCATCAGGGGGCATCATAGAGAAACGCAACTTTAATAAGTGATCATCAACCTCTGTGAATTCTCTTTGTTCTAGACGCCTGAAATAAAGAGTTGTCCTGAGTCACATAAACCTCCACCGAGTGGTCTTAATGTGGCGCGGGAACATGCCGGTATAAGAGAATTCCGAAGAAGGCTGAACGTCCACAATTGAATGGTCCTTGCCAGAAATGAAGTGGCAGCCGGATCAACCTGGGAACCTTCAGATTCCGTTAGACAATGAAGATGTGAGAATCTGGTCCGTCCACAATTCACGGTTTCCTTAGATCCATGAAATTCCGTGTTGAATTTTAGTCAGAAAATGAAAACTCCGGAGCCTCTGTTCAGCAGGCCCGGGTGTAGCTCCCAGAGGCACACTGGTGCTCCTCTAGAATTTGGATAAAAATCGTTTTCACTGGAATAAAGAACCTTGATCAAGCCAGGTGGGTCTTGACAAACGAAATTGCTGCGTGTGCCCGGTATACTGACAAGCACCCACCTGTGCTGGTCCATGGCTTATTCAGCACAGGAACCTGCATCGATTGAGCCAAGACAAAGGAAAGCTCAGGGAGGCAGCACCCGTGTAGAAAAGCATTTGTCCTTCAAAGATGAGGCCAATGAGGTGAAAGGACAAAGCCATGGCAAACAGTTTTCATCATCGGCAGAATTTCACGGAGCAATATTGCTGGGAGAGAAAAGGCACCACCTGAGGGAGGCACGCTCAACACAACTACCTAGGGCAGGAGCCGGGTTGCCCCCAGGCACTAGGCGTGTCAGGCCTCAGCATTGTAAGGAGAGTTCACTGAAGTCCCTGAGTGAAGTTTTCTCCGCTGTCCTACGTCTACGTTCCTAAAATTTACTCTGCGGTTTCTGATGATCCTGGGTTATGAACGGCCACCATTCACCGTTCTCCTTACACTCGTGCGTCTCCACGACCTTAAAAAGAAAGGGAGGACACGCAACTGCTGGCAAGTAAATTCAGCACACTTTGTCTCAACACAAAAGAGACAGCTCTGTGGTGACCCTTCTTCCACGGTAAAACATTTCCTAGCGAATAAGGAATCTTCCCATCGCAATGACAATATGAGAGAATGGCCACCGATGGATTTGCCGCTGTGCCTACAAACATCATCTTGAGGCCATACAGTAGTGAAGCACGGGAACCCAGGCGCTTCACCCTTTACCCTAGACCAGTGAAACACTGTCTCTAAAAATGCCCACATGCCTGTATCTATGCCCGTTTAAAGTTAACGCTAAACCGAAATCTTCTGTCCCACTATTTTGCAGCATTTTAAAGAAGTACACTGGGAAAGATTTTTCTGCAAGGAAGAAACTGCAGGCGGCGTGGCTGAAATGAGAATATCATGCTGCACGAGCTCTTTGCCCTCAGATGTAGAAGTGTCATCAGTGGGCATCATAGAGAAACGGGACTTTAATAAGTGATCATCAACCTCTGTGAATTCCCTTGTTCTAGACGCCTGAAATAAAGAGTTGTCCTGAGTCACATAAACCTCCACCGAGTGGTCTTAATGTGGTGCGGGAACATGCCGGTATAAGAGAATTCCGAAGAAGGCTGAACGTCCACAATTGAATGGTCCTTGCCAGAAATGAAGTGGCACCCGGATCAGCCTGGGAAACTTCAGCTTCCATTAGACAATGAAAATGTGAGAATCTGGTCCGTCCACAATTCACGGTTTCCTTAGATCCATGAAATTCCGGGTTGAATTTTAGTCAGAAAATGAAAACTCCGGAGCTTCTGTTCAGCAGGCCCGGGTGTAGCTCCCAGAGGCACACTGGTGCTCCTCTAGAATTTGGATAAATATCGTTTTCACTGGAATAAAGAACCTTGATCAAGCCAGGTGGGTCTTGACAAACGAAATTGCTGCGTGTGTCCGGTATACTGACAAGCACCCACCTGTGCTGGTCCATGGCTTATTCAGCACAGGAACCTGCATCGATTGAGCCAAGACAAAGGAAAGCTCAGGGAGGCAGCACCCGTGTAGAAAAGCATTTGTACTTCAAAGATGAGGCCAATGAGGTGAAAGGACAAAGCCAGGGCAAACAGTTTTCATCATCGGCAGAATTTCACGGAGCAATATTGCTGGGAGAGAAAAGGCACCACCTGAGGGAGGCACGCTCAACAAAACTACCTAGGGCAGGAGCCGGGTTGCCCCCAGGCACTAGGCGTGTCAGGCCTCAGCATTGTAAGGAGAGTTCACTGAAGTCCCTGAGTGAAGTTTTCTCCGCTGTCCTACGTCTACGTTCCTAAAATTTACTCTGAGGTTTCTGATGATCCTGGGTTATGAACGGCCACCATTCACCGTTCTCCTTACACTCGTGCGTCTCCACGACCTTAAAAAGAAAGGGAGGACACGCAACTGCTGGCAAGTAAATTCAGCACACTTTGTCTCAACACAAAAGAGACAGCTCTGTGGTGACCCTTCTTCCACGGTAAAACATTTCCTAGCGAATAAGGAATCTTCCCATCGCAATGACAATATGAGAGAATGGCCACCGATGGATTTGCCGCTGTGCCTACAAACATCATCTTGAGGCCATACAGTAGTGAAGCACGGGAACCCAGGCGCTTCACCCTTTACCCTAGACCAGTGAAACACTGTCTCTAAAAATGCCCACATGCCTGTATCTATGCCCGTTTAAAGTTAACGCTAAACCGAAATCTTCTGTCCCACTATTTTGCAGCATTTTAAAGAAGTACACTGGGAAAGATTTTTCTGCAAGGAAGAAACTGCAGGCGGCGTGGCTGAAATGAGAATATCATGCTGCACGAGCTCTTTGCCCTCAGATGTAGAAGTGTCATCAGTGGGCATCATAGAGAAACGGGACTTTAATAAGTGATCATCAACCTCTGTGAATTCCCTTGTTCTAGACGCCTGAAATAAAGAGTTGTCCTGAGTCACATAAACCTCCACCGAGTGGTCTTAATGTGGTGCGGGAACATGCCGGTATAAGAGAATTCCGAAGAAGGCTGAACGTCCACAATTGAATGGTCCTTGCCAGAAATGAAGTGGCACCCGGATCAGCCTGGGAAACTTCAGCTTCCATTAGACAATGAAAATGTGAGAATCTGGTCCGTCCACAATTCACGGTTTCCTTAGATCCATGAAATTCCGGGTTGAATTTTAGTCAGAAAATGAAAACTCCGGAGCTTCTGTTCAGCAGGCCCGGGTGTAGCTCCCAGAGGCACACTGGTGCTCCTCTAGAATTTGGATAAATATCGTTTTCACTGGAATAAAGAACCTTGATCAAGCCAGGTGGGTCTTGACAAACGAAATTGCTGCGTGTGTCCGGTATACTGACAAGCACCCACCTGTGCTGGTCCATGGCTTATTCAGCACAGGAACCTGCATCGATTGAGCCAAGACAAAGGAAAGCTCAGGGAGGCAGCACCCGTGTAGAAAAGCATTTGTACTTCAAAGATGAGGCCAATGAGGTGAAAGGACAAAGCCAGGGCAAACAGTTTTCATCATCGGCAGAATTTCACGGAGCAATATTGCTGGGAGAGAAAAGGCACCACCTGAGGGAGGCACGCTCAACAAAACTACCTAGGGCAGGAGCCGGGTTGCCCCCAGGCACTAGGCGTGTCAGGCCTCAGCATTGTAAGGAGAGTTCACTGAAGTCCCTGAGTGAAGTTTTCTCCGCTGTCCTACGTCTACGTTCCTAAAATTTACTCTGAGGTTTCTGATGATCCTGGGTTATGAACGGCCACCATTCACCGTTCTCCTTACACTCGTGCGTCTCCACGACCTTAAAAAGAAAGGGAGGACACGCAACTGCTGGCAAGTAAATTCAGCACACTTTGTCTCAACACAAAAGAGACAGCTCTGTGGTGACCCTTCTTCCACGGTAAAACATTTCCTAGCGAATAAGGAATCTTCCCATCGCAATGACAATATGAGAGAATGGCCACCGATGGATTTGCCGCTGTGCCTACAAACATCATCTTGAGGCCATACAGTAGTGAAGCACGGGAACCCAGGCGCTTCACCCTTTACCCTAGACCAGTGAAACACTGTCTCTAAAAATGCCCACATGCCTGTATCTATGCCCGTTTAAAGTTAACGCTAAACCGAAATCTTCTGTCCCACTATTTTGCAGCATTTTAAAGAAGTACACTGGGAAAGATTTTTCTGCAAGGAAGAAACTGCAGGCGGCGTGGCTGAAATGAGAATATCATGCTGCACGAGCTCTTTGCCCTCAGATGTAGAAGTGTCATCAGTGGGCATCATAGAGAAACGGGACTTTAATAAGTGATCATCAACCTCTGTGAATTCCCTTGTTCTAGACGCCTGAAATAAAGAGTTGTCCTGAGTCACATAAACCTCCACCGAGTGGTCTTAATGTGGTGCGGGAACATGCCGGTATAAGAGAATTCCGAAGAAGGCTGAACGTCCACAATTGAATGGTCCTTGCCAGAAATGAAGTGGCACCCGGATCAGCCTGGGAAACTTCAGCTTCCATTAGACAATGAAAATGTGAGAATCTGGTCCGTCCACAATTCACGGTTTCCTTAGATCCATGAAATTCCGGGTTGAATTTTAGTCAGAAAATGAAAACTCCGGAGCTTCTGTTCAGCAGGCCCGGGTGTAGCTCCCAGAGGCACACTGGTGCTCCTCTAGAATTTGGATAAATATCGTTTTCACTGGAATAAAGAACCTTGATCAAGCCAGGTGGGTCTTGACAAACGAAATTGCTGCGTGTGTCCGGTATACTGACAAGCACCCACCTGTGCTGGTCCATGGCTTATTCAGCACAGGAACCTGCATCGATTGAGCCAAGACAAAGGAAAGCTCAGGGAGGCAGCACCCGTGTAGAAAAGCATTTGTACTTCAAAGATGAGGCCAATGAGGTGAAAGGACAAAGCCAGGGCAAACAGTTTTCATCATCGGCAGAATTTCACGGAGCAATATTGCTGGGAGAGAAAAGGCACCACCTGAGGGAGGCACGCTCAACAAAACTACCTAGGGCAGGAGCCGGGTTGCCCCCAGGCACTAGGCGTGTCAGGCCTCAGCATTGTAAGGAGAGTTCACTGAAGTCCCTGAGTGAAGTTTTCTCCGCTGTCCTACGTCTACGTTCCTAAAATTTACTCTGAGGTTTCTGATGATCCTGGGTTATGAACGGCCACCATTCACCGTTCTCCTTACACTCGTGCGTCTCCACGACCTTAAAAAGAAAGGGAGGACACGCAACTGCTGGCAAGTAAATTCAGCACACTTTGTCTCAACACAAAAGAGACAGCTCTGTGGTGACCCTTCTTCCACGGTAAAACATTTCCTAGCGAATAAGGAATCTTCCCATCGCAATGACAATATGAGAGAATGGCCACCGATGGATTTGCCGCTGTGCCTACAAACATCATCTTGAGGCCATACAGTAGTGAAGCACGGGAACCCAGGCGCTTCACCCTTTACCCTAGACCAGTGAAACACTGTCTCTAAAAATGCCCACATGCCTGTATCTATGCCCGTTTAAAGTTAACGCTAAACCGAAATCTTCTGTCCCACTATTTTGCAGCATTTTAAAGAAGTACACTGGGAAAGATTTTTCTGCAAGGAAGAAACTGCAGGCGGCGTGGCTGAAATGAGAATATCATGCTGCACGAGCTCTTTGCCCTCAGATGTAGAAGTGTCATCAGTGGGCATCATAGAGAAACGGGACTTTAATAAGTGATCATCAACCTCTGTGAATTCCCTTGTTCTAGACGCCTGAAATAAAGAGTTGTCCTGAGTCACATAAACCTCCACCGAGTGGTCTTAATGTGGTGCGGGAACATGCCGGTATAAGAGAATTCCGAAGAAGGCTGAACGTCCACAATTGAATGGTCCTTGCCAGAAATGAAGTGGCACCCGGATCAGCCTGGGAAACTTCAGCTTCCATTAGACAATGAAAATGTGAGAATCTGGTCCGTCCACAATTCACGGTTTCCTTAGATCCATGAAATTCCGGGTTGAATTTTAGTCAGAAAATGAAAACTCCGGAGCTTCTGTTCAGCAGGCCCGGGTGTAGCTCCCAGAGGCACACTGGTGCTCCTCTAGAATTTGGATAAATATCGTTTTCACTGGAATAAAGAACCTTGATCAAGCCAGGTGGGTCTTGACAAACGAAATTGCTGCGTGTGTCCGGTATACTGACAAGCACCCACCTGTGCTGGTCCATGGCTTATTCAGCACAGGAACCTGCATCGATTGAGCCAAGACAAAGGAAAGCTCAGGGAGGCAGCACCCGTGTAGAAAAGCATTTGTACTTCAAAGATGAGGCCAATGAGGTGAAAGGACAAAGCCAGGGCAAACAGTTTTCATCATCGGCAGAATTTCACGGAGCAATATTGCTGGGAGAGAAAAGGCACCACCTGAGGGAGGCACGCTCAACAAAACTACCTAGGGCAGGAGCCGGGTTGCCCCCAGGCACTAGGCGTGTCAGGCCTCAGCATTGTAAGGAGAGTTCACTGAAGTCCCTGAGTGAAGTTTTCTCCGCTGTCCTACGTCTACGTTCCTAAAATTTACTCTGAGGTTTCTGATGATCCTGGGTTATGAACGGCCACCATTCACCGTTCTCCTTACACTCGTGCGTCTCCACGACCTTAAAAAGAAAGGGAGGACACGCAACTGCTGGCAAGTAAATTCAGCACACTTTGTCTCAACACAAAAGAGACAGCTCTGTGGTGACCCTTCTTCCACGGTAAAACATTTCCTAGCGAATAAGGAATCTTCCCATCGCAATGACAATATGAGAGAATGGCCACCGATGGATTTGCCGCTGTGCCTACAAACATCATCTTGAGGCCATACAGTAGTGAAGCACGGGAACCCAGGCGCTTCACCCTTTACCCTAGACCAGTGAAACACTGTCTCTAAAAATGCCCACATGCCTGTATCTATGCCCGTTTAAAGTTAACGCTAAACCGAAATCTTCTGTCCCACTATTTTGCAGCATTTTAAAGAAGTACACTGGGAAAGATTTTTCTGCAAGGAAGAAACTGCAGGCGGCGTGGCTGAAATGAGAATATCATGCTGCACGAGCTCTTTGCCCTCAGATGTAGAAGTGTCATCAGTGGGCATCATAGAGAAACGGGACTTTAATAAGTGATCATCAACCTCTGTGAATTCCCTTGTTCTAGACGCCTGAAATAAAGAGTTGTCCTGAGTCACATAAACCTCCACCGAGTGGTCTTAATGTGGTGCGGGAACATGCCGGTATAAGAGAATTCCGAAGAAGGCTGAACGTCCACAATTGAATGGTCCTTGCCAGAAATGAAGTGGCACCCGGATCAGCCTGGGAAACTTCAGCTTCCATTAGACAATGAAAATGTGAGAATCTGGTCCGTCCACAATTCACGGTTTCCTTAGATCCATGAAATTCCGGGTTGAATTTTAGTCAGAAAATGAAAACTCCGGAGCTTCTGTTCAGCAGGCCCGGGTGTAGCTCCCAGAGGCACACTGGTGCTCCTCTAGAATTTGGATAAATATCGTTTTCACTGGAATAAAGAACCTTGATCAAGCCAGGTGGGTCTTGACAAACGAAATTGCTGCGTGTGTCCGGTATACTGACAAGCACCCACCTGTGCTGGTCCATGGCTTATTCAGCACAGGAACCTGCATCGATTGAGCCAAGACAAAGGAAAGCTCAGGGAGGCAGCACCCGTGTAGAAAAGCATTTGTACTTCAAAGATGAGGCCAATGAGGTGAAAGGACAAAGCCAGGGCAAACAGTTTTCATCATCGGCAGAATTTCACGGAGCAATATTGCTGGGAGAGAAAAGGCACCACCTGAGGGAGGCACGCTCAACAAAACTACCTAGGGCAGGAGCCGGGTTGCCCCCAGGCACTAGGCGTGTCAGGCCTCAGCATTGTAAGGAGAGTTCACTGAAGTCCCTGAGTGAAGTTTTCTCCGCTGTCCTACGTCTACGTTCCTAAAATTTACTCTGAGGTTTCTGATGATCCTGGGTTATGAACGGCCACCATTCACCGTTCTCCTTACACTCGTGCGTCTCCACGACCTTAAAAAGAAAGGGAGGACACGCAACTGCTGGCAAGTAAATTCAGCACACTTTGTCTCAACACAAAAGAGACAGCTCTGTGGTGACCCTTCTTCCACGGTAAAACATTTCCTAGCGAATAAGGAATCTTCCCATCGCAATGACAATATGAGAGAATGGCCACCGATGGATTTGCCGCTGTGCCTACAAACATCATTTTGAGGCCATACAGTAGTGAAGCACGGGAACCCAGGCGCTTCACCCTTTACCCTAGACCAGTGAAACACTGTCTCTAAAAATGCCCACATGCCTGTATCTATGCCCGTTTAAAGTTAACGCTAAACCGAAATCTTCTGTCCCACTATTTTGCAGCATTTTAAAGAAGTACACTGGGAAAGATTTTTCTGCAAGGAAGAAACTGCAGGCGGCGTGGCTGAAATGAGAATATCATGCTGCACGAGCTCTTTGCCCTCAGATGTAGAAGTGTCATCAGTGGGCATCATAGAGAAACGGGACTTTAATAAGTGATCATCAACCTCTGTGAATTCCCTTGTTCTAGACGCCTGAAATAAAGAGTTGTCCTGAGTCACATAAACCTCCACCGAGTGGTCTTAATGTGGTGCGGGAACATGCCGGTATAAGAGAATTCCGAAGAAGGCTGAACGTCCACAATTGAATGGTCCTTGCCAGAAATGAAGTGGCACCCGGATCAGCCTGGGAAACTTCAGCTTCCATTAGACAATGAAAATGTGAGAATCTGGTCCGTCCACAATTCACGGTTTCCTTAGATCCATGAAATTCCGGGTTGAATTTTAGTCAGAAAATGAAAACTCCGGAGCTTCTGTTCAGCAGGCCCGGGTGTAGCTCCCAGAGGCACACGGGTGCTCCTCTAGAATTTGGATAAATATCGTTTTCACTGGAATAAAGAACCTTGATCAAGCCAGGTGGGTCTTGACAAACGAAATTGCTGCGTGTGTCCGGTATACTGACAAGCACCCACCTGTGCTGGTCCATGGCTTATTCAGCACAGGAACCTGCATCGATTGAGCCAAGACAAAGGAAAGCTCAGGGAGGCAGCACCCGTGTAGAAAAGCATTTGTACTTCAAAGATGAGGCCAATGAGGTGAAAGGACAAAGCCAGGGCAAACAGTTTTCATCATCGGCAGAATTTCACGGAGCAATATTGCTGGGAGAGAAAAGGCACCACCTGAGGGAGGCACGCTCAACAAAACTACCTAGGGCAGGAGCCGGGTTGCCCCCAGGCACTAGGCGTGTCAGGCCTCAGCATTGTAAGGAGAGTTCACTGAAGTCCCTGAGTGAAGTTTTCTCCGCTGTCCTACGTCTACGTTCCTAAAATTTACTCTGAGGTTTCTGATGATCCTGGGTTATGAACGGCCACCATTCACCGTTCTCCTTACACTCGTGCGTCTCCACGACCTTAAAAAGAAAGGGAGGACACGCAACTGCTGGCAAGTAAATTCAGCACACTTTGTCTCAACACAAAAGAGACAGCTCTGTGGTGACCCTTCTTCCACGGTAAAACATTTCCTAGCGAATAAGGAATCTTCCCATCGCAATGACAATATGAGAGAATGGCCACCGATGGATTTGCCGCTGTGCCTACAAACATCATCTTGAGGCCATACAGTAGTGAAGCACGGGAACCCAGGCGCTTCACCCTTTACCCTAGACCAGTGAAACACTGTCTCTAAAAATGCCCACATGCCTGTATCTATGCCCGTTTAAAGTTAACGCTAAACCGAAATCTTCTGTCCCACTATTTTGCAGCATTTTAAAGAAGTACACTGGGAAAGATTTTTCTGCAAGGAAGAAACTGCAGGCGGCGTGGCTGAAATGAGAATATCATGCTGCACGAGCTCTTTGCCCTCAGATGTAGAAGTGTCATCAGTGGGCATCATAGAGAAACGGGACTTTAATAAGTGATCATCAACCTCTGTGAATTCCCTTGTTCTAGACGCCTGAAATAAAGAGTTGTCCTGAGTCACATAAACCTCCACCGAGTGGTCTTAATGTGGTGCGGGAACATGCCGGTATAAGAGAATTCCGAAGAAGGCTGAACGTCCACAATTGAATGGTCCTTGCCAGAAATGAAGTGGCACCCGGATCAGCCTGGGAAACTTCAGCTTCCATTAGACAATGAAAATGTGAGAATCTGGTCCGTCCACAATTCACGGTTTCCTTAGATCCATGAAATTCCGGGTTGAATTTTAGTCAGAAAATGAAAACTCCGGAGCTTCTGTTCAGCAGGCCCGGGTGTAGCTCCCAGAGGCACACTGGTGCTCCTCTAGAATTTGGATAAATATCGTTTTCACTGGAATAAAGAACCTTGATCAAGCCAGGTGGGTCTTGACAAACGAAATTGCTGCGTGTGTCCGGTATACTGACAAGCACCCACCTGTGCTGGTCCATGGCTTATTCAGCACAGGAACCTGCATCGATTGAGCCAAGACAAAGGAAAGCTCAGGGAAGCAGCACCCGTGTAGAAAAGCATTTGTACTTCAAAGATGGGGCCAATGAGGTGAAAGGACAAAGCCAGGGCAAACAGTTTTCATCATCGGCAGAATTTCACGGAGCAATATTGCTGGGAGAGAAAAGGCACCACCTGAGGGAGGCACGCTCAACAAAACTACCTAGGGCAGGAGCCGGGTTGCCCCCAGGCACTAGGCGTGTCAGGCCTCAGCATTGTAAGGAGAGTTCACTGAAGTCCCTGAGTGAAGTTTTCTCCGCTGTCCTACGTCTACGTTCCTAAAATTAACTCTGGGGTTTCTGATGATCCTGGGTTATCAACGGCCACCATTCACCGTTCTCCTTACACTCGTGCATCTCCATCGACCTTAAAAGAAAGGGAGGACACGCAACTGCTGGCAGGTAAATTCAGCAGTTTCTCTCAACACAAAAGAGACAGCTCTGTGGTGACCCGTCTTCCACGGTAAAACATTTCCTGGCGAATAAGGAATCTTCCCATCGCAATGACAATATGAGAGAATGGCCACCGATGGATTTGCCGCTGTGCCTACAAACATCATCTTGAGGCCATACAGTAGTGAAGCACGGGAACCCAGGCGCTTCACCCTTTACCCTAGACCAGTGAAACACTGTCTCTAAAAATGCCCACATACCTGTATATATGCCCGTTTTAAGTTAACGCTAAACCGAAATCTTCTGTCCCACTCTTTTGCAGCATTTTATAGAAGTACACTGGGAAAGATTTTTCTGAAGGAAGAAACTGCAGGCGGCGTGGCTGAAATGAGAATATCATGCTGCACGAGCTCTTTGCCCTCAGATGTAGAAGTGTCATCAGTGGGCATCATAGAGAAACGGGACTTTAATAAGACATCATCAACCTCTGTGAATTCCCTTTGTTCTAGACGGCTGAAATAAAGAGTTGTCCTGAGTCACATAAACCTCCACCGAGGGGTCTTAATTTGGCCCGGGAACATGCCGGTTTAAGAGAATTCCGAAGAAGGCTGAACGTCCACAATTGAATGGTCCTTGCCAGAAATGAAGTGGCACCCGGATCAGCCTGGGAAACTTCAGCTTCCATTAGACAATGAGGATGTGAGAATCTGGTACGTCCACAATTCACGGTTTCCTTAGATCCATGAAATTCCGTGTTGAATTTTAGTCAGAAAATGAAAACTCCAGGGCCTCTGTTCAGCAGGCCCGGGTGTAGCTCCCAGAGGCACAGTGGTGCTCCTCTAGAATTTGGATAAATATCGTTTTCACTGGAATAAAGAACCTTGATCAAGCCAGGTGGGTCTTGACAAACGAAATTGCTGCGTGTGCCCGGTATACTGACAAGCACCCACCTGTGCTGGTCCATGGCTTATTCAGCACAGGAACCTGCATCGATTGAGCCAAGACAAAGGAAAGCTCAGGGAGGCAGCACCCGTGTAGAAAAGCATTTGTACTTCAAAGATGAGGCCAATGAGGTGAAAGGACAAAGCCAGGGCAAACAGTTTTCATCATCGGCAGAATTTCACGGAGCAATATTGCTGGGAGAGAAAAGGCACCACCTGAGGGAGGAACGCTCAACAAAACTACCTAGGGCAGGAGCCGGGTTGCCCCCAGGCACTAGGCGTGTCAGGCCTCAGCATTGTAAGGAGAGTTCACTGAAGTCCCTGAGTGAAGTTTTCTCCGCTGTCCTACGTCTACGTTCCTAAAATTAACTCTGGGGTTTCTGATGATCCTGGGTTATCAACGGCCACCATTCACCGTTCTCCTTACACTCGTGCATCTCCATCGACCTTAAAAGAAAGGGAGGACACGCAACTGCTGGCAGGTAAATTCAGCAGTTTGTCTCAACACAAAAGAGACAGCTCTGTGGTGACCCGTCTTCCACGGTAAAACATTTCCTGGCGAATAAGGAATCTTCCCATCGCAATGACAATATGAGAGAATGGCCACCGATGGATGTGCCGCTGTGCCTACAAACATCATCTTGAGGCCATACAGTAGTGAAGCACGGGAACCCAGGCGCTTCACCCTTTACCCTAGACCAGTGAAACACTGTCTCTAAAAATGCCCACATACCTGTATATATGCCCGTTTTAAGTTAACGCTAAACCGAAATCTTCTGTCCCACTCTTTTGCAGCATTTTATAGAAGTACACTGGGAAAGATTTTTCTGAAGGAAGAAACTGCAGGCGGCGTGGCTGAAATGAGAATATCATGCTGCACGAGCTCTTTGCCCTCAGATGTAGAAGTGTCATCAGTGGGCATCATAGAGAAACGGGACTTTAATAAGAGATCATCAACCTCTGTGAATTCCCTTTGTTCTAGACGCCTGAAATAAAGAGTTGTACTGAGTCACATAAACCTCCACCGAGGGGTCTTAATTTGGCCCGGGAACATGCCGGTATAAGAGAATTCCGAAGAAGGCTGAACGTCCACAATTGAATGGTCCTTGCCAGAAATGAAGTGGCACCCGGATCAGCCTGGGAAACTTCAGCTTCCATTAGACAATGAGGATGTGAGAATCTGGTACGTCCACAATTCACGGTTTCCTTAGATCCATGAAATTCCGTGTTGAATTTTAGTCAGAAAATGAAAACTCCAGGGCCTCTGTTCAGCAGGCCCGGGTGTAGCTCCCAGAGGCACAGTGGTGCTCCTCTAGAATTTGGATAAATATCGTTTTCACTGGAATAAAGAACCTTGATCAAGCCAGGTGGGTCTTGACAAACGAAATTGCTGCGTGTGCCCGGTATACTGACAAGCACCCACCTGTGCTGGTCCATGGCTTATTCAGCACAGGAACCTGCATCGATTGAGCCAAGACAAAGGAAAGCTCAGGGAGGCAGCACCCGTGTAGAAAAGCATTTGTACTTCAAAGATGAGGCCAATGAGGTGAAAGGACTAAGCCATGGCAAACAGTTTTCATCATCGGCAGAATTTCACGGAGCAATATTGCTGGCAGAGAAAAGGCACCACCTGAGGGAGGCACGCTCAACAAAACTACCTAGGGCAGGAGCCGGGATGCCCCCAGGCACTAGGCGTGTCAGGCCTCAGCATTGTAAGGAGAGTTCACTGAAGTCCCTGAGTGAAGTTTTCTCCGCTGTCCTCCGTCTACGTTCCTAAAATTTACTCTGCGGTTTCTGATGATCCTGGGTTATGAACGGCCACCATTCACCGTTCTCCTTACACTCGTGCGTCTCCACGACTTTAAAAAGAAAGGGAGGACACGCAACTGCTGGCAAGTAAATTCAGCACACTTTGTCTCAACACAAAAGAGACAGCTCTGTGGTGACCCTTCTTCCACGGTAAAACATTTCCTAGCGAATAAGGAATCTTCCCATCGCAATGACAATATGAGAGAATGGCCACCGATGGATTTGCCGCTGTGCCTACAAACATCATCTTGAGGCCATACAGTAGTGAAGCACGGGAACCCAGGCGCTTCACCCTTTACCCTAGACCAGTGAAACACTGTCTCTAAAAATGCCCACATACCTGTATATATGCCCGTTTTAAGTTAACGCTAAACCGAAATCTTCTGTCCCACTCTTTTGCAGCATTTTATAGAAGTACACTGGGAAAGATTTTTCTGAAGGAAGAAACTGCAGGCGGCGTGGCTGAAATGAGAATATCATGCTGCACGAGCTCTTTGCCCTCAGATGTAGAAGTGTCATCAGTGGGCATCATAGAGAAACGGGACTTTAATAAGAGATCATCAACCTCTGTGAATTCCCTTTGTTCTAGACGCCTGAAATAAAGAGTTGTCCTGAGTCACATAAACCTCCACCGAGGGGTCTTAATTTGGCCCGGGAACATGCCGGTATAAGAGAATTCCGAAGAAGGCTGAACGTCCACAATTGAATGGTCCTTGCCAGAAATGAAGTGGCACCCGGATCAGCCTGGGAAACTTCAGCTTCCATTAGACAATGAGGATGTGAGAATCTGGTACGTCCACAATTCACGGTTTCCTTAGATCCATGAAATTCCGTGTTGAATTTTAGTCAGAAAATGAAAACTCCAGGGCCTCTGTTCAGCAGGCCCGGGTGTAGCTCCCAGAGGCACAGTGGTGCTCCTCTAGAATTTGGATAAATATCGTTTTCACTGGAATAAAGAACCTTGATCAAGCCAGGTGGGTCTTGACAAACGAAATTGCTGCGTGTGCCCGGTATACTGACAAGCACCCACCTGTGCTGGTCCATGGCTTATTCAGCACAGGAACCTGCATCGATTGAGCCAAGACAAAGGAAAGCTCAGGGAGGCAGCACCCGTGTAGAAAAGCATTTGTACTTCAAAGATGAGGCCAATGAGGTGAAAGGACAAAGCCATGGCAAACAGTTTTCATCATCGGCAGAATTTCACGGAGCAATATTGCTGGCAGAGAAAAGGCACCACCTGAGGGAGGCACGCTCAACAAAACTACCTAGGGCAGGAGCCGGGATGCCCCCAGGCACTAGGCGTGTCAGGCCTCAGCATTGTAAGGAGAGTTCACTGAAGTCCCTGAGTGAAGTTTTCTCCGCTGTCCTCCGTCTACGTTCCTAAAATTTACTCTGCGGTTTCTGATGATCCTGGGTTATGAACGGCCACCATTCACCGTTCTCCTTACACTCGTGCGTCTCCACGACTTTAAAAAGAAAGGGAGGACACGCAACTGCTGGCAAGTAAATTCAGCACACTTTGTCTCAACACAAAAGAGACAGCTCTGTGGTGACCCTTCTTCCACGGTAAAACATTTCCTAGCGAATAAGGAATCTTCCCATCGCAATGACAATATGAGAGAATGGCCACCGATGGATTTGCCGCTGTGCCTACAAACATCATCTTGAGGCCATACAGTAGTGAAGCACGGGAACCCAGGCGCTTCACCCTTTACCCTAGACCAGTGAAACACTGTCTCTAAAAATGCCCACATGCCTGTATCTATGCCCGTTTAAAGTTAACGCTAAACCGAAATCTTCTGTCCCACTCTTTTGCAGCATTTTATAGAAGTACACTGGGAAAGATTGTTCTGCAAGGAAGAAACTGCAGGCGGCGTGGCTGAAATGAGAATATCATGCTGCACGAGCTCTTTGCCCTCAGATGTAGAAGTGTCATCAGTGGGCATCATAGAGAAACGGGACTTTAATAAGAGATCATCAACCTCTGTGAATTCCCTTTGTTCTAGACGCCTGAAATAAAGAGTTGTCCTGAGTCACATAAACCTCCACCGAGGGGTCTTAATTTGGCCCGGAAACATGCCGGTATAAGAGAATTCCGAAGAAGGCTGAACGTCCACAATTGAATGGTCCTTGCCAGAAATGAAGTGGCACCCGGATCAGCCTGGGAAGCTTCAGCTTCCATTAGACAATGAAGATGTGAGAATCTGGTCCGTCCACAATTCACGGTTTCCTTAGATCCATGAAATTCCGTGTTGAATTTTAGTCAGAAAATGAAAACTCCAGGGCCTCTGTTCAGCAGGCCCGGGTGTAACTCCCAGAGGCACACTGGTGCTCCTCTAGAATTTGGATAAAAATCGTTTTCACTGGAATAAAGAACCTTGATTAAGCCAGGTGGGTCTTGACAAACGAAATTGCTGCGTGTGTCCGGTATACTGACAAGCACCCACCTGTGCTGGTCCATGGCTTATTCAGCACAGGAACCTGCATCGATTGAGCCAAGACAAAGGAAAGCTCAGGGAGGCAGCACCCGTGTAGAAAAGCATTTGTACTTCAAAGATGAGGCCAATGAGGTGAAAGGACAAAGCCAGGGCAAACAGTTTTCATCATCGGCAGAATTTCACGGAGCAATATTGCTGGGAGAGAAAAGGCACCACCTGAGCGAGGCACGCTCAACAAAACTACCTAGGGCAGGAGCCGGGTTGCCCCCAGGCACTAGGCGTGTCAGGCCTCAGCATTGTAAGGAGAGTTCACTGAAGTCTCTGAGTGAAGTTTTCTCCGCTGTCCTACGTCTACGTTCCTAAAATTTACTCTGCGGTTTCTCATGATCCTGGGTTATGAACGGCCACCATTCACCGTTCTCCTTACACTCGTGCGTCTCCATCGACCTTAAAAGAAAGGGAGGACACGCAACTGCTGGCAGGTAAATTCAGCACACTTGGTCTCAACACAAAAGAGACAGCTCTGTGGTGACCCGTCTTCCGCGGTAACATTTCCTAGCGAATAAGGAATCTTCCCATCGCAATGACAATATGAGAGAATGGCCACCGATGGATTTGCCGCTGTGCCTACAAACATCATCTTGAGGCCATACAGTAGTGAAGCACGGGAACCCAGGCGCTTCACCCTTTACCCTAGACCAGTGAAACACTGTCTCTAAAAATGCCGACATGCCTGTATCTATGCCCGTTTTAAGTTAACGTTAAACCGAAATCTTCTGTCCCACTCTTTTGCAGCATTTTAAAGAAGTACACTGGGAAAGATTGTTCTGCAAGGAAGAAACTGCAGGCGGCGTGGCTGAAATGAGAATATCATGCTGCACGAGCTCTTTGCCCTCAGATGTAGAAGTGTCATCAGTGGGCATCATAGAGAAACGGGACTTTAATAAGTGATCATCAACCTCTGTGAATTCCCTTTGTTCTAGACGCCTGAAATAAAGAGTTGTCCTGAGTCACATAAACCTCCACCGAGGGGTCTTAATGTGACGCGGGAACATGCCGGTATAAGAGAATTCCGAAGAAGGCTGAACGTCCACAATTGAATGATCATTGCCAGAAATGAAGTGGCAGCCGGATCAACCTGGGAAACTTCAGCTTCCGTTAGACAATGAAGATGTGAGAATCTGGTACGTCCACAATTCACGGTTTCCTTAGATCCATGAAATTCCGTGTTGAATTTTAGTCAGAAAATGAAAACTCCGGAGCCTCTGTTCAGCAGGCCCGGGTGTAGCTCCCAGAGGCACACTGGTGCTCCTCTAGAATTTGGATAAAAATCGTTTTCACTGGAATAAAGAACCTTGATCAAGCCAGGTGGGTCTTGACAAACGAAATTGCTGCGTGTGCCCGGTATACTGACATGCACCCACCTGTGCTGGTCCATGGCTTATTCAGCACAGGAACCTGCATCGATTGAGCCAAGACAAAGGAAAGCTCAGGGAGGCAGCACCCGTGTAGAAAAGCATTTGTACTTCAAAGATGAGGAAAATGAGGTGAAAGGACAAAGCCATGGCAAACAGTTTTCATCATCGGCAGAATTTAACGGAGCAATATTGCTGGCAGAGAAAAGGCACCACCTGAGGGAGGCACGCTCAACAAAACTACCTAGGGCAGGAGCCGGGATGCCCCCAGGCACTAGGCATGTCAGGCCTCAGCATTGTAAGGAGAGTTCACTGAAGTCCCTGAGTGAAGTTTTCTCCGCTGTCCTACGTCTACGTTCCTAAAATTTACTCTGCGGTTTCTGATGATCCTGGGTTATGAACGGCCACCATTCACCGTTCTCCTTACACTCGTGCGTCTCCATCGACCTTAAAAGAAAGGGAGGACACGCAACTGCTGGCAAGTAAATTCAGCACTTTGTCTCAACACAAAAGAGACAGCTCTGTGGTGACCCTTCTTCCACGGTAAAACATTTCCTAGCGAATTAGGAATCTTCCCATCGCAATGACAATATGAGAGAATGGCCACCGATGGATTTGCCGCTGTGCCTACAAACATCATCTTGAGGCCATACAGTAGTGAAGCACGGGAACCCAGGCGCTTCACCCTTTACCCTAGACCAGTGAAACACTGTCTCTAAAAATGCCCACATGCCTGTATCTATGCCCGTTTAAAGTTAACGCTAAACCGAAATCTTCTCTCCCACTATTTTGCAGCATTTTAAAGAAGTACACTGGGAAAGATTTTTCTGCAAGGAAGAAACTGCAGGCGGCGTGGCTGAAATGAGAATATCATGCTGCACGAGCTCTTTGCCCTCAGATGTAGAAGTGTCATCAGTGGGCATCATAGAGAAACGGGACTTTAATAAGAGATCATCAACCTCTGTGAATTCCCTTTATTCTAGACGCCTGAAATAAAGAGTTGTCCTGAGTCACATAAACCTCCACCGAGGGGTCTTAATTTGGCCCGGAAACATGCCGGTATAAGAGAATTCCGAAGAAGGCTGAACGTCCACAATTGAATGGTCCTTGCCAGAAATGAAGTGGCACCCGGATCAGCCTGGGAAACTTCAGTTTCCATTAGACAATGAGGATGTGAGAATCTGGTACGTCCACAATTCACGGTTTCCTTAGATCCATGAAATTCCGTGTTGAATTTTAGTCAGAAAATGAAAACTCCAGGGCCTCTGTTCAGCAGGCCCGGGTGTAGCTCCCAGAGGCACAGTGGTGCTCCTCTAGAATTTGGATAAATATCGTTTTCACTGGAATAAAGAACCTTGATCAAGCCAGGTGGGTCTTGACAAACGAAATTGCTGCGTGTGCCCGGTATACTGACAAGCACCCACCTGTGCTGGTCCATGGCTTATTCAGCACAGGAACCTGCATCGATTGAGCCAAGACAAAGGAAAGCTCAGGGAGGCAGCACCCGTGTAGAAAAGCATTTGTACTTCAAAGATGAGGCCAATGAGGTGAAAGGACAAAGCCAGGGCAAACAGTTTTCATCATCGGCAGAATTTCACGGAGCAATATTGCTGGGAGAGAAAAGGCACCACCTGAGGGAGGCACGCTCAACAAAACTACCTAGGGCAGGAGCCGGGTTGCCCCCAGGCACTAGGCGTGTCAGGCCTCAGCATTGTAAGGAGAGTTCACTGAAGTCCCTGAGTGAAGTTTTCTCCGCTGTCCTACGTCTACGTTCCTAAAATTTACTCTGCGCTTTCTCATGATCCTGGGTTATGAACGGCCACCATTCACCGTTCTCCTTACACTAGTGCGTCTCCATCGACCTTAAAAGAAAGGGAGGACACGCAACTGCTGGCAGGTAAATTCAGCACACTTGGTCTCAACACAAAAGAGACAGCTCTGTGGTGACCCGTCTTCCGCGGTAAAACATTTCCTAGCGAATAAGGAATATTCCCATCGCAATGACAATATGAGAGAATGGCCACAGATGGATTTGCCGCTGTGCCTACAAACATCATCTTGAGGCCATACAGTAGTGAAGCACGGGAACCCAGGCGCTTCACCCTTTACCCTAGACCAGTGAAACACTGTCTCTAAAAATGCCCACATGCCTGTATCTATGCCCGTTTTAAGTTAACGTTAAACCGAAATCTTCTGTCCCACTCTTTTGCAGCATTTTAAAGAAGTACACTGGGAAAGTTTTCTGCAAGGAAGAAACTGCAGGCGGCGTGGCTGAAATGAGAATATCATGCTGCACGAGCTCTTTGCCCTCAGATGTAGAAGTGTCATCAGGGGGCATCATAGAGAAACGCAACTTTAATAAGTGATCATCAACCTCTGTGAATTCTCTTTGTTCTAGACGCCTGAAATAAAGAGTTGTCCTGAGTCACATAAACCTCCACCGAGTGGTCTTCATGTGGCGAGGGAACATGCCGGTATAAGAGAATTCCGAAGAAGGCTGAACGTCCACAATTGAATGGTCCTTGCCAGAAATGAAGTGGCAGCCGGATCAACCTGGGAACCTTCAGATTCCGTTAGACAATGAAGATGTGAGAATCTGGTCCGTCCACAATTCACGGTTTCCTTAGATCCATGAAATTCCGTGTTGAATTTTAGTCAGAAAATGAAAACTCCGGAGCCTCTGTTCAGCAGGCCCGGGTGTAGCTCCCAGAGGCACACTGGTGCTCTTCTAGAATTTGGATAAAAATCGTTTTCACTGGAATAAAGAACCTTGATCAAGCCAGGTGGGTCTTGACAAACGAAATTGCTGCGTGTGCCCGGTATACTGACAAGCACCCACCTGTGCTGGTCCATGGCTTATTCAGCACAGGAACCTTCATCGATTGAGCCAAGACAAAGGAAAGCTCAGGGAGGCAGCACCCGTGTAGAAAAGCATTTGTACTTCAAAGATGAGGCCAATGAGGTGAAAGGACAAAGCCAGGGCAAACAGTTTTCATCATCGGCAGAATTTCACGGAGCAATATTGCTGGGAGAGAAAAGGCACCACCTGAGGGAGGCACGCTCAACACAACTACCTAGGGCAGGAGCCGGGTTGCCCCCAGGCACTAGGCGTGTCAGGCCTCAGCATTGTAAGGAGAGTTCACTGAAGTCCCTGAGTGAAGTTTTCTCCGCTGTCCTACGTCTACGTTCCTAAAATTTACTCTGAGGTTTCTGATGATCCTGGGTTATGAACGGCCACCATTCACCGTTCTCCTTACACTCGTGCGTCTCCACGACCTTAAAAAGAAAGGGAGGACACGCAACTGCTGGCAAGTAAATTCAGCACACTTTGTCTCAACACAAAAGAGACAGCTCTGTGGTGACCCTTCTTCCACGGTAAAACATTTCCTAGCGAATAAGGAATCTTCCCATCGCAATGACAATATGAGAGAATGGCCACCGATGGATTTGCCGCTGTGCCTACAAACATCATCTTGAGGCCATACAGTAGTGAAGCACGGGAACCCAGGCGCTTCACCCTTTACCCTAGACCAGTGAAACACTGTCTCTAAAAATGCCCACATGCCTGTATCTATGCCCGTTTAAAGTTAACGCTAAACCGAAATCTTCTGTCCCACTATTTTGCAGCATTTTAAAGAAGTACACTGGGAAAGATTTTTCTGCAAGGAAGAAACTGCAGGCGGCGTGGCTGAAATGAGAATATCATGCTGCACGAGCTCTTTGCCCTCAGATGTAGAAGTGTCATCAGTGGGCATCATAGAGAAACGGGACTTTAATAAGTGATCATCAACCTCTGTGAATTCCCTTGTTCTAGACGCCTGAAATAAAGAGTTGTCCTGAGTCACATAAACCTCCACCGAGTGGTCTTAATGTGGTGCGGGAACATGCCGGTATAAGAGAATTCCGAAGAAGGCTGAACGTCCACAATTGAATGGTCCTTGCCAGAAATGAAGTGGCACCCGGATCAGCCTGGGAAACTTCAGCTTCCATTAGACAATGAAAATGTGAGAATCTGGTCCGTCCACAATTCACGGTTTCCTTAGATCCATGAAATTCCGGGTTGAATTTTAGTCAGAAAATGAAAACTCCGGAGCTTCTGTTCAGCAGGCCCGGGTGTAGCTCCCAGAGGCACACTGGTGCTCCTCTAGAATTTGGATAAATATCGTTTTCACTGGAATAAAGAACCTTGATCAAGCCAGGTGGGTCTTGACAAACGAAATTGCTGCGTGTGTCCGGTATACTGACAAGCACCCACCTGTGCTGGTCCATGGCTTATTCAGCACAGGAACCTGCATCGATTGAGCCAAGACAAAGGAAAGCTCAGGGAGGCAGCACCCGTGTAGAAAAGCATTTGTACTTCAAAGATGAGGCCAATGAGGTGAAAGGACAAAGCCAGGGCAAACAGTTTTCATCATCGGCAGAATTTCACGGAGCAATATTGCTGGGAGAGAAAAGGCACCACCTGAGGGAGGCACGCTCAACAAAACTACCTAGGGCAGGAGCCGGGTTGCCCCCAGGCACTAGGCGTGTCAGGCCTCAGCATTGTAAGGAGAGTTCACTGAAGTCCCTGAGTGAAGTTTTCTCCGCTGTCCTACGTCTACGTTCCTAAAATTTACTCTGAGGTTTCTGATGATCCTGGGTTATGAACGGCCACCATTCACCGTTCTCCTTACACTCGTGCGTCTCCACGACCTTAAAAAGAAAGGGAGGACACGCAACTGCTGGCAAGTAAATTCAGCACACTTTGTCTCAACACAAAAGAGACAGCTCTGTGGTGACCCTTCTTCCACGGTAAAACATTTCCTAGCGAATAAGGAATCTTCCCATCGCAATGACAATATGAGAGAATGGCCACCGATGGATTTGCCGCTGTGCCTACAAACATCATCTTGAGGCCATACAGTAGTGAAGCACGGGAACCCAGGCGCTTCACCCTTTACCCTAGACCAGTGAAACACTGTCTCTAAAAATGCCGACATGCCTGTATCTATGCCCGTTTTAAGTTAACGTTAAACCGAAATCTTCTGTCCAACTCTTTTGCAGCATTTTAAAGAAGTACACTGGGAAAGATTGTTCTGCAAGGAAGAAACTGCAGGCGGCGTGGCTGAAATGAGAATATCATGCTGCACGAGCTCTTTGCCCTCAGATGTAGAAGTGTCATCAGTGGGCATCATAGAGAAACGGGACTTTAATAAGAGATCATCAACCTCTGTGAATTCCCTTTGTTCTAGACGCCTGAAATAAAGAGTTGTCCTGAGTCACATAAACCTCCACCGAGGGGTCTTAATTTGGCCCGGAAACATGCCGGTATAAGAGAATTCCGAAGAAGGCTGAACGTCCACAATTGAATGGTCCTTGCCAGAAATGAAGTGGCACCCGGATCAGCCTGGGAAGCTTCAGCTTCCATTAGACAATGAAGATGTGAGAATCTGGTCCGTCCACAATTCACGGTTTCCTTAGATCCATGAAATTCCGTGTTGAATTTTAGTCAGAAAATGAAAACTCCAGGGCCTCTGTTCAGCAGGCCCGGGTGTAACTCCCAGAGGCACACTGGTGCTCCTCTAGAATTTGGATAAAAATCGTTTTCACTGGAATAAAGAACCTTGATTAAGCCAGGTGGGTCTTGACAAACGAAATTGCTGCGTGTGTCCGGTATACTGACAAGCACCCACCTGTGCTGGTCCATGGCTTATTCAGCACAGGAACCTGCATCGATTGAGCCAAGACAAAGGAAAGCTCAGGGAGGCAGCACCCGTGTAGAAAAGCATTTGTACTTCAAAGATGAGGCCAATGAGGTGAAAGGACAAAGCCAGGGCAAACAGTTTTCATCATCGGCAGAATTTCACGGAGCAATATTGCTGGGAGAGAAAAGGCACCACCTGAGCGAGGCACGCTCAACAAAACTACCTAGGGCAGGAGCCGGGTTGCCCCCAGGCACTAGGCGTGTCAGGCCTCAGCATTGTAAGGAGAGTTCACTGAAGTCTCTGAGTGAAGTTTTCTCCGCTGTCCTACGTCTACGTTCCTAAAATTTACTCTGCGGTTTCTCATGATCCTGGGTTATGAACGGCCACCATTCACCGTTCTCCTTACACTCGTGCGTCTCCATCGACCTTAAAAGAAAGGGAGGACACGCAACTGCTGGCAGGTAAATTCAGCACACTTGGTCTCAACACAAAAGAGACAGCTCTGTGGTGACCCGTCTTCCGCGGTAACATTTCCTAGCGAATAAGGAATCTTCCCATCGCAATGACAATATGAGAGAATGGCCACCGATGGATTTGCCGCTGTGCCTACAAACATCATCTTGAGGCCATACAGTAGTGAAGCACGGGAACCCAGGCGCTTCACCCTTTACCCTAGACCAGTGAAACACTGTCTCTAAAAATGCCGACATGCCTGTATCTATGCCCGTTTTAAGTTAACGTTAAACCGAAATCTTCTGTCCCACTCTTTTGCAGCATTTTAAAGAAGTACACTGGGAAAGATTGTTCTGCAAGGAAGAAACTGCAGGCGGCGTGGCTGAAATGAGAATATCATGCTGCACGAGCTCTTTGCCCTCAGATGTAGAAGTGTCATCAGTGGGCATCATAGAGAAACGGGACTTTAATAAGTGATCATCAACCTCTGTGAATTCCCTTTGTTCTAGACGCCTGAAATAAAGAGTTGTCCTGAGTCACATAAACCTCCACCGAGGGGTCTTAATGTGACGCGGGAACATGCCGGTATAAGAGAATTCCGAAGAAGGCTGAACGTCCACAATTGAATGATCATTGCCAGAAATGAAGTGGCAGCCGGATCAACCTGGGAAACTTCAGCTTCCGTTAGACAATGAAGATGTGAGAATCTGGTACGTCCACAATTCACGGTTTCCTTAGATCCATGAAATTCCGTGTTGAATTTTAGTCAGAAAATGAAAACTCCGGAGCCTCTGTTCAGCAGGCCCGGGTGTAGCTCCCAGAGGCACACTGGTGCTCCTCTAGAATTTGGATAAAAATCGTTTTCACTGGAATAAAGAACCTTGATCAAGCCAGGTGGGTCTTGACAAACGAAATTGCTGCGTGTGCCCGGTATACTGACATGCACCCACCTGTGCTGGTCCATGGCTTATTCAGCACAGGAACCTGCATCGATTGAGCCAAGACAAAGGAAAGCTCAGGGAGGCAGCACCCGTGTAGAAAAGCATTTGTACTTCAAAGATGAGGAAAATGAGGTGAAAGGACAAAGCCATGGCAAACAGTTTTCATCATCGGCAGAATTTAACGGAGCAATATTGCTGGCAGAGAAAAGGCACCACCTGAGGGAGGCACGCTCAACAAAACTACCTAGGGCAGGAGCCGGGATGCCCCCAGGCACTAGGCATGTCAGGCCTCAGCATTGTAAGGAGAGTTCACTGAAGTCCCTGAGTGAAGTTTTCTCCGCTGTCCTACGTCTACGTTCCTAAAATTTACTCTGCGGTTTCTGATGATCCTGGGTTATGAACGGCCACCATTCACCGTTCTCCTTACACTCGTGCGTCTCCATCGACCTTAAAAGAAAGGGAGGACACGCAACTGCTGGCAAGTAAATTCAGCACACTTTGTCTCAACACAAAAGAGACAGCTCTGTGGTGACCCTTCTTCCACGGTAAAACATTTCCTAGCGAATTAGGAATCTTCCCATCGCAATGACAATATGAGAGAATGGCCACCGATGGATTTGCCGCTGTGCCTACAAACATCATCTTGAGGCCATACAGTAGTGAAGCACGGGAACCCAGGCGCTTCACCCTTTACCCTAGACCAGTGAAACACTGTCTCTAAAAATGCCCACATGCCTGTATCTATGCCCGTTTAAAGTTAACGCTAAACCGAAATCTTCTCTCCCACTATTTTGCAGCATTTTAAAGAAGTACACTGGGAAAGATTTTTCTGCAAGGAAGAAACTGCAGGCGGCGTGGCTGAAATGAGAATATCATGCTGCACGAGCTCTTTGCCCTCAGATGTAGAAGTGTCATCAGTGGGCATCATAGAGAAACGGGACTTTAATAAGAGATCATCAACCTCTGTGAATTCCCTTTATTCTAGACGCCTGAAATAAAGAGTTGTCCTGAGTCACATAAACCTCCACCGAGGGGTCTTAATTTGGCCCGGAAACATGCCGGTATAAGAGAATTCCGAAGAAGGCTGAACGTCCACAATTGAATGGTCCTTGCCAGAAATGAAGTGGCACCCGGATCAGCCTGGGAAACTTCAGCTTCCATTAGACAATGAGGATGTGAGAATCTGGTACGTCCACAATTCACGGTTTCCTTAGATCCATGAAATTCCGTGTTGAATTTTAGTCAGAAAATGAAAACTCCAGGGCCTCTGTTCAGCAGGCCCGGGTGTAGCTCCCAGAGGCACAGTGGTGCTCCTCTAGAATTTGGATAAATATCGTTTTCACTGGAATAAAGAACCTTGATCAAGCCAGGTGGGTCTTGACAAACGAAATTGCTGCGTGTGCCCGGTATACTGACAAGCACCCACCTGTGCTGGTCCATGGCTTATTCAGCACAGGAACCTGCATCGATTGAGCCAAGACAAAGGAAAGCTCAGGGAGGCAGCACCCGTGTAGAAAAGCATTTGTACTTCAAAGATGAGGCCAATGAGGTGAAAGGACAAAGCCAGGGCAAACAGTTTTCATCATCGGCAGAATTTCACGGAGCAATATTGCTGGGAGAGAAAAGGCACCACCTGAGGGAGGCACGCTCAACAAAACTACCTAGGGCAGGAGCCGGGTTGCCCCCAGGCACTAGGCGTGTCAGGCCTCAGCATTGTAAGGAGAGTTCACTGAAGTCCCTGAGTGAAGTTTTCTCCGCTGTCCTACGTCTACGTTCCTAAAATTTACTCTGCGCTTTCTCATGATCCTGGGTTATGAACGGCCACCATTCACCGTTCTCCTTACACTAGTGCGTCTCCATCGACCTTAAAAGAAAGGGAGGACACGCAACTGCTGGCAGGTAAATTCAGCACACTTGGTCTCAACACAAAAGAGACAGCTCTGTGGTGACCCGTCTTCCGCGGTAAAACATTTCCTAGCGAATAAGGAATATTCCCATCGCAATGACAATATGAGAGAATGGCCACAGATGGATTTGCCGCTGTGCCTACAAACATCATCTTGAGGCCATACAGTAGTGAAGCACGGGAACCCAGGCGCTTCACCCTTTACCCTAGACCAGTGAAACACTGTCTCTAAAAATGCCCACATGCCTGTATCTATGCCCGTTTTAAGTTAACGTTAAACCGAAATCTTCTGTCCCACTCTTTTGCAGCATTTTAAAGAAGTACACTGGGAAAGTTTTCTGCAAGGAAGAAACTGCAGGCGGCGTGGCTGAAATGAGAATATCATGCTGCACGAGCTCTTTGCCCTCAGATGTAGAAGTGTCATCAGGGGGCATCATAGAGAAACGCAACTTTAATAAGTGATCATCAACCTCTGTGAATTCTCTTTGTTCTAGACGCCTGAAATAAAGAGTTGTCCTGAGTCACATAAACCTCCACCGAGTGGTCTTCATGTGGCGAGGGAACATGCCGGTATAAGAGAATTCCGAAGAAGGCTGAACGTCCACAATTGAATGGTCCTTGCCAGAAATGAAGTGGCAGCCGGATCAACCTGGGAACCTTCAGATTCCGTTAGACAATGAAGATGTGAGAATCTGGTCCGTCCACAATTCACGGTTTCCTTAGATCCATGAAATTCCGTGTTGAATTTTAGTCAGAAAATGAAAACTCCGGAGCCTCTGTTCAGCAGGCCCGGGTGTAGCTCCCAGAGGCACACTGGTGCTCTTCTAGAATTTGGATAAAAATCGTTTTCACTGGAATAAAGAACCTTGATCAAGCCAGGTGGGTCTTGACAAACGAAATTGCTGCGTGTGCCCGGTATACTGACAAGCACCCACCTGTGCTGGTCCATGGCTTATTCAGCACAGGAACCTTCATCGATTGAGCCAAGACAAAGGAAAGCTCAGGGAGGCAGCACCCGTGTAGAAAAGCATTTGTACTTCAAAGATGAGGCCAATGAGGTGAAAGGACAAAGCCAGGGCAAACAGTTTTCATCATCGGCAGAATTTCACGGAGCAATATTGCTGGGAGAGAAAAGGCACCACCTGAGGGAGGCACGCTCAACACAACTACCTAGGGCAGGAGCCGGGTTGCCCCCAGGCACTAGGCGTGTCAGGCCTCAGCATTGTAAGGAGAGTTCACTGAAGTCCCTGAGTGAAGTTTTCTCCGCTGTCCTACGTCTACGTTCCTAAAATTTACTCTGAGGTTTCTGATGATCCTGGGTTATGAACGGCCACCATTCACCGTTCTCCTTACACTCGTGCGTCTCCACGACCTTAAAAAGAAAGGGAGGACACGCAACTGCTGGCAAGTAAATTCAGCACACTTTGTCTCAACACAAAAGAGACAGCTCTGTGGTGACCCTTCTTCCACGGTAAAACATTTCCTAGCGAATAAGGAATCTTCCCATCGCAATGACAATATGAGAGAATGGCCACCGATGGATTTGCCGCTGTGCCTACAAACATCATCTTGAGGCCATACAGTAGTGAAGCACGGGAACCCAGGCGCTTCACCCTTTACCCTAGACCAGTGAAACACTGTCTCTAAAAATGCCCACATGCCTGTATCTATGCCCGTTTAAAGTTAACGCTAAACCGAAATCTTCTGTCCCACTATTTTGCAGCATTTTAAAGAAGTACACTGGGAAAGATTTTTCTGCAAGGAAGAAACTGCAGGCGGCGTGGCTGAAATGAGAATATCATGCTGCACGAGCTCTTTGCCCTCAGATGTAGAAGTGTCATCAGTGGGCATCATAGAGAAACGGGACTTTAATAAGTGATCATCAACCTCTGTGAATTCCCTTGTTCTAGACGCCTGAAATAAAGAGTTGTCCTGAGTCACATAAACCTCCACCGAGTGGTCTTAATGTGGTGCGGGAACATGCCGGTATAAGAGAATTCCGAAGAAGGCTGAACGTCCACAATTGAATGGTCCTTGCCAGAAATGAAGTGGCACCCGGATCAGCCTGGGAAACTTCAGCTTCCATTAGACAATGAAAATGTGAGAATCTGGTCCGTCCACAATTCACGGTTTCCTTAGATCCATGAAATTCCGGGTTGAATTTTAGTCAGAAAATGAAAACTCCGGAGCTTCTGTTCAGCAGGCCCGGGTGTAGCTCCCAGAGGCACACTGGTGCTCCTCTAGAATTTGGATAAATATCGTTTTCACTGGAATAAAGAACCTTGATCAAGCCAGGTGGGTCTTGACAAACGAAATTGCTGCGTGTGTCCGGTATACTGACAAGCACCCACCTGTGCTGGTCCATGGCTTATTCAGCACAGGAACCTGCATCGATTGAGCCAAGACAAAGGAAAGCTCAGGGAGGCAGCACCCGTGTAGAAAAGCATTTGTACTTCAAAGATGAGGCCAATGAGGTGAAAGGACAAAGCCAGGGCAAACAGTTTTCATCATCGGCAGAATTTCACGGAGCAATATTGCTGGGAGAGAAAAGGCACCACCTGAGGGAGGCACGCTCAACAAAACTACCTAGGGCAGGAGCCGGGTTGCCCCCAGGCACTAGGCGTGTCAGGCCTCAGCATTGTAAGGAGAGTTCACTGAAGTCCCTGAGTGAAGTTTTCTCCGCTGTCCTACGTCTACGTTCCTAAAATTTACTCTGAGGTTTCTGATGATCCTGGGTTATGAACGGCCACCATTCACCGTTCTCCTTACACTCGTGCGTCTCCACGACCTTAAAAAGAAAGGGAGGACACGCAACTGCTGGCAAGTAAATTCAGCACACTTTGTCTCAACACAAAAGAGACAGCTCTGTGGTGACCCTTCTTCCACGGTAAAACATTTCCTAGCGAATAAGGAATCTTCCCATCGCAATGACAATATGAGAGAATGGCCACCGATGGATTTGCCGCTGTGCCTACAAACATCATCTTGAGGCCATACAGTAGTGAAGCACGGGAACCCAGGCGCTTCACCCTTTACCCTAGACCAGTGAAACACTGTCTCTAAAAATGCCCACATGCCTGTATCTATGCCCGTTTAAAGTTAACGCTAAACCGAAATCTTCTGTCCCACTATTTTGCAGCATTTTAAAGAAGTACACTGGGAAAGATTTTTCTGCAAGGAAGAAACTGCAGGCGGCGTGGCTGAAATGAGAATATCATGCTGCACGAGCTCTTTGCCCTCAGATGTAGAAGTGTCATCAGTGGGCATCATAGAGAAACGGGACTTTAATAAGTGATCATCAACCTCTGTGAATTCCCTTGTTCTAGACGCCTGAAATAAAGAGTTGTCCTGAGTCACATAAACCTCCACCGAGTGGTCTTAATGTGGTGCGGGAACATGCCGGTATAAGAGAATTCCGAAGAAGGCTGAACGTCCACAATTGAATGGTCCTTGCCAGAAATGAAGTGGCACCCGGATCAGCCTGGGAAACTTCAGCTTCCATTAGACAATGAAAATGTGAGAATCTGGTCCGTCCACAATTCACGGTTTCCTTAGATCCATGAAATTCCGGGTTGAATTTTAGTCAGAAAATGAAAACTCCGGAGCTTCTGTTCAGCAGGCCCGGGTGTAGCTCCCAGAGGCACACTGGTGCTCCTCTAGAATTTGGATAAATATCGTTTTCACTGGAATAAAGAACCTTGATCAAGCCAGGTGGGTCTTGACAAACGAAATTGCTGCGTGTGTCCGGTATACTGACAAGCACCCACCTGTGCTGGTCCATGGCTTATTCAGCACAGGAACCTGCATCGATTGAGCCAAGACAAAGGAAAGCTCAGGGAGGCAGCACCCGTGTAGAAAAGCATTTGTACTTCAAAGATGAGGCCAATGAGGTGAAAGGACAAAGCCAGGGCAAACAGTTTTCATCATCGGCAGAATTTCACGGAGCAATATTGCTGGGAGAGAAAAGGCACCACCTGAGGGAGGCACGCTCAACAAAACTACCTAGGGCAGGAGCCGGGTTGCCCCCAGGCACTAGGCGTGTCAGGCCTCAGCATTGTAAGGAGAGTTCACTGAAGTCCCTGAGTGAAGTTTTCTCCGCTGTCCTACGTCTACGTTCCTAAAATTTACTCTGAGGTTTCTCATGATCCTGGGTTATGAACGGCCACCATTCACCGTTCTCCTTACACTCGTGCGTCTCCATCGACCTTAAAAGAAAGGGAGGACACGCAACTGCTGGCAGGTAAATTCAGCACACTTGGTCTCAACACAAAAGAGACAGCTCTGTGGTGACCCGTCTTCCGCGGTAAAACATTTCCTAGCGAATAAGGAATCTTCCCATCGCAATGACTATATGAGAGAATGGCCACCTATGGATTTGCCGCTGTGCCTACAAACATCATCTTGAGGCCATACAGTAGTGAAGCACGGGAACCCAGGCGCTTCACCCTTTACCCTAGACCAGTGAAACACTGTCTCTAAAAATGCCCACATGCCTGTATCTATGCCCGTTTTAAGTTAACGTTAAACAGAAATCTTCTGTCCCACTCTTTTGCAGCATTTTAAAGAAGTACATTGGGAAAGATTTTTCTGCAAGGAAGAAACTGCAGGCGGCGTGGCTGAAATGAAAATATCATGCTGCACGAGCTCTTTGCCCTCAGATGTAGAAGTGTCATCAGTGGGCATCATAGAGAAACGGGACTTTAATAAGTGATCATCAACCTCTGTGAATTCCCTTTTTTCTAGACGCCTGAAATAAAGAGTTGTCCTGAGTCACATAAACCTCCACCGAGTGGTCTTAATGTGGCGCGGGAACATGCCGGTATAAGAGAATTCCGAAGAAGGCTGAACGTCCACAATTGAATGGTCCTTGCCAGAAATGAAGTGGCAGCCGATCAGCCTGGGAACCTTCAGCTTCCATTAGACAATGAAGATGTGAGAATCTGGTACGTCCACAATTCACGGTTTCCTTAGATCCATGAAATTCCGTGTTGAATTTTAGTCAGAAAATGAAAATTCCGGAGCCTCTGTTCAGCAGGCCCGGGTGTAGCTCCCAGAGGCACACTGGTGCTCCTCTAGAATTTGGATGAAAATCGTTTTCACTGGAATAAAGAACCTTGATCAAGCCAGGTGGGTCTTGACAAACGAAATTGCTGCGTGTGTCCGGTATACTGACAAGCACCCACCTGTGCTGGTCCATGGCTTATTCAGCACAGGAACCTGCATCGATTGAGCCAAGACAAAGGAAAGCTCAGGGAGGCAGCACCCGTGTAGAAAAGCATTTGTACTTCAAAGATGAGGCCAATGAGGTGAAAGGACAAAGCCAGGGCAAACAGTTTTCATCATCGGCAGAATTTCACGGAGCAATATTGCTGGGAGAGAAAAGGCACCACCTGAGGGAGGAACGCTCAACAAAACTACCTAGGGCAGGAGCCGGGTTGCCCCCAGGCACTAGGCGTGTCAGGCCTCAGCATTGTAAGGAGAGTTCACTGAAGTCCCTGAGTGAAGTTTTCTCCGCTGTCCTACGTCTACGTTCCTAAAATTAACTCTGGGGTTTCTGATGATCCTGGGTTATCAACGGCCACCATTCACCGTTCTCCTTACACTCGTGCATCTCCATCGACCTTAAAAGAAAGGGAGGACACGCAACTGCTGGCAGGTAAATTCAGCAGTTTGTCTCAACACAAAAGAGACAGCTCTGTGGTGACCCGTCTTCCACGGTAAAACATTTCCTGGCGAATAAGGAATCTTCCCATCGCAATGACAATATGAGAGAATGGCCACCGATGGATTTGCCGCTGTGCCTACAAACATCATCTTGAGGCCATACAGTAGTGAAGCACGGGAACCCAGGCGCTTCACCCTTTACCCTAGACCAGTGAAACACTGTCTCTAAAAATGCCCACATACCTGTATATATGCCCGTTTTAAGTTAACGCTAAACCGAAATCTTCTGTCCCACTCTTTTGCAGCATTTTATAGAAGTACACTGGGAAAGATTTTTCTGAAGGAAGAAACTGCAGGCGGCGTGGCTGAAATGAGAATATCATGCTGCACGAGCTCTTTGCCCTCAGATGTAGAAGTGTCATCAGTGGGCATCATAGAGAAACGGGACTTTAATAAGAGATCATCAACCTCTGTGAATTCCCTTTGTTCTAGACGCCTGAAATAAAGAGTTGTCCTGAGTCACATAAACCTCCACCGAGGGGTCAATTTGGCCCGGGAACATGCCGGTATAAGAGAATTCCGAAGAAGGCTGAACGTCCACAATTGAATGGTCCTTGCCAGAAATGAAGTGGCACCCGGATCAGCCTGGGAAACTTCAGCTTCCATTAGACAATGAGGATGTGAGAATCTGGTACGTCCACAATTCACGGTTTCCTTAGATCCATGAAATTCCGTGTTGAATTTTAGTCAGAAAATGAAAACTCCAGGGCCTCTGTTCAGCAGGCCCGGGTGTAGCTCCCAGAGGCACAGTGGTGCTCCTCTAGAATTTGGATAAATATCGTTTTCACTGGAATAAAGAACCTTGATCAAGCCAGGTGGGTCTTGACAAACGAAATTGCTGCGTGTGCCCGGTATACTGACAAGCACCCACCTGTGCTGGTCCATGGCTTATTCAGCACAGGAACCTGCATCGATTGAGCCAAGACAAAGGAAAGCTCAGGGAGGCAGCACCCGTGTAGAAAAGCATTTGTACTTCAAAGATGAGGCCAATGAGGTGAAAGGACAAAGCCAGGGCAAACAGTTTTCATCATCGGCAGAATTTCACGGAGCAATATTGCTGGGAGAGAAAAGGCACCACCTGAGGGAGGAACGCTCAACAAAACTACCTAGGGCAGGAGCCGGGTTGCCCCCAGGCACTAGGCGTGTCAGGCCTCAGCATTGTAAGGAGAGTTCACTGAAGTCCCTGAGTGAAGTTTTCTCCGCTGTCCTACGTCTACGTTCCTAAAATTAACTCTGGGGTTTCTGATGATCCTGGGTTATCAACGGCCACCATTCACCGTTCTCCTTACACTCGTGCATCTCCATCGACCTTAAAAGAAAGGGAGGACACGCAACTGCTGGCAGGTAAATTCAGCAGTTTGTCTCAACACAAAAGAGACAGCTCTGTGGTGACCCGTCTTCCACGGTAAAACATTTCCTGGCGAATAAGGAATCTTCCCATCGCAATGACAATATGAGAGAATGGCCACCGATGGATTTGCCGCTGTGCCTACAAACATCATCTTGAGGCCATACAGTAGTGAAGCACGGGAACCCAGGCGCTTCACCCTTTACCCTAGACCAGTGAAACACTGTCTCTAAAAATGCCCACATACCTGTATATATGCCCGTTTTAAGTTAACGCTAAACCGAAATCTTCTGTCCCAGTCTTTTGCAGCATTTTATAGAAGTACACTGGGAAAGATTTTTCTGAAGGAAGAAACTGCAGGCGGCGTGGCTGAAATGAGAATATCATGCTGCACGAGCTCTTTGCCCTCAGATGTAGAAGTGTCATCAGTGGGCATCATAGAGAAACGGGACTTTAATAAGAGATCATCAACCTCTGTGAATTCCCTTTGTTCTAGACGCCTGAAATAAAGAGTTGTCCTGAGTCACATAAACCTCCACCGAGGGGTCTTAATTTGGCCCGGGAACATGCCGGTATAAGAGAATTCCGAAGAAGGCTGAACGTCCACAATTGAATGGTCCTTGCCAGAAATGAAGTGGCACCCGGATCAGCCTGGGAAACTTCAGCTTCCATTAGACAATGAGGATGTGAGAATCTGGTACGTCCACAATTCACGGTTTCCTTAGATCCATGAAATTCCGTGTTGAATTTTAGTCAGAAAATGAAAACTCCAGGGCCTCTGTTCAGCAGGCCCGGGTGTAGCTCCCAGAGGCACAGTGGTGCTCCTCTAGAATTTGGATAAATATCGTTTTCACTGGAATAAAGAACCTTGATCAAGCCAGGTGGGTCTTGACAAACGAAATTGCTGCGTGTGCCCGGTATACTGACAAGCACCCACCTGTGCTGGTCCATGGCTTATTCAGCACAGGAACCTGCATCGATTGAGCCAAGACAAAGGAAAGCTCAGGGAGGCAGCACCCGTGTAGAAAAGCATTTGTACTTCAAAGATGAGGCCAATGAGGTGAAAGGACTAAGCCATGGCAAACAGTTTTCATCATCGGCAGAATTTCACGGAGCAATATTGCTGGCAGAGAAAAGGCACCACCTGAGGGAGGCACGCTCAACAAAACTACCTAGGGCAGGAGCCGGGATGCCCCCAGGCACTAGGCGTGTCAGGCCTCAGCATTGTAAGGAGAGTTCACTGAAGTCCCTGAGTGAAGTTTTCTCCGCTGTCCTCCGTCTACGTTCCTAAAATTTACTCTGCGGTTTCTGATGATCCTGGGTTATGAACGGCCACCATTCACCGTTCTCCTTACACTCGTGCGTCTCCACGACTTTAAAAAGAAAGGGAGGACACGCAACTGCTGGCAAGTAAATTCAGCACACTTTGTCTCAACACAAAAGAGACAGCTCTGTGGTGACCCTTCTTCCACGGTAAAACATTTCCTAGCGAATAAGGAATCTTCCCATCGCAATGACAATATGAGAGAATGGCCACCGATGGATTTGCCGCTGTGCCTACAAACATCATCTTGAGGCCATACAGTAGTGAAGCACGGGAACCCAGGCGCTTCACCCTTTACCCTAGACCAGTGAAACACTGTCTCTAAAAATGCCCACATACCTGTATATATGCCCGTTTTAAGTTAACGCTAAACCGAAATCTTCTGTCCCACTCTTTTGCAGCATTTTATAGAAGTACACTGGGAAAGATTTTTCTGAAGGAAGAAACTGCAGGCGGCGTGGCTGAAATGAGAATATCATGCTGCACGAGCTCTTTGCCCTCAGATGTAGAAGTGTCATCAGTGGGCATCATAGAGAAACGGGACTTTAATAAGAGATCATCAACCTCTGTGAATTCCCTTTGTTCTAGACGCCTGAAATAAAGAGTTGTCCTGAGTCACATAAACCTCCACCGAGGGGTCTTAATTTGGCCCGGGAACATGCCGGTATAAGAGAATTCCGAAGAAGGCTGAACGTCCACAATTGAATGGTCCTTGCCAGAAATGAAGTGGCACCCGGATCAGCCTAGGAAACTTCAGCTTCCATTAGACAATGAGGATGTGAGAATCTGGTACGTCCACAATTCACGGTTTCCTTAGATCCATGAAATTCCGTGTTGAATTTTAGTCAGAAAATGAAAACTCCAGGGCCTCTGTTCAGCAGGCCCGGGTGTAGCTCCCAGAGGCACAGTGGTGCTCCTCTAGAATTTGGATAAATATCGTTTTCACTGGAATAAAGAACCTTGATCAAGCCAGGTGGGTCTTGACAAACGAAATTGCTGCGTGTGCCCGGTATACTGACAAGCACCCACCTGTGCTGGTCCATGGCTTATTCAGCACAGGAACCTGCATCGATTGAGCCAAGACAAAGGAAAGCTCAGGGAGGCAGCACCCGTGTAGAAAAGCATTTGTACTTCAAAGATGAGGCCAATGAGGTGAAAGGACAAAGCCATGGCAAACAGTTTTCATCATCGGCAGAATTTCACGGAGCAATATTGCTGGCAGAGAAAAGGCACCACCTGAGGGAGGCACGCTCAACAAAACTACCTAGGGCAGGAGCCGGGATGCCCCCAGGCACTAGGCGTGTCAGGCCTCAGCATTGTAAGGAGAGTTCACTGAAGTCCCTGAGTGAAGTTTTCTCCGCTGTCCTCCGTCTACGTTCCTAAAATTTACTCTGCGGTTTCTGATGATCCTGGGTTATGAACGGCCACCATTCACCGTTCTCCTTACACTCGTGCGTCTCCACGACTTTAAAAAGAAAGGGAGGACACGCGACTGCTGGCAAGTAAATTCAGCACACTTTGTCTCAACACAAAAGAGACAGCTCTGTGGTGACCCTTCTTCCACGGTAAAACATTTCCTAGCGAATAAGGAATCTTCCCATCGCAATGACAATATGAGAGAATGGCCACCGATGGATTTGCCGCTGTGCCTACAAACATCATCTTGAGGCCATACAGTAGTGAAGCACGGGAACCCAGGCGCTTCACCCTTTACCCTAGACCAGTGAAACACTGTCTCTAAAAATGCCCACATACCTGTATATATGCCCGTTTTAAGTTAACGCTAAACCGAAATCTTCTGTCCCACTCTTTTGCAGCATTTTATAGAAGTACACTGGGAAAGATTTTTCTGAAGGAAGAAACTGCAGGCGGCGTGGCTGAAATGAGAATATCATGCTGCACGAGCTCTTTGCCCTCAGATGTAGAAGTGTCATCAGTGGGCATCATAGAGAAACGGGACTTTAATAAGAGATCATCAACCTCTGTGAATTCCCTTTGTTCTAGACGCCTGAAATAAAGAGTTGTCCTGAGTCACATAAACCTCCACCGAGGGGTCTTAATTTGGCCCGGGAACATGCCGGTATAAGAGAATTCCGAAGAAGGCTGAACGTCCACAATTGAATGGTCCTTGCCAGAAATGAAGTGGCACCCGGATCAGCCTGGGAAACTTCAGCTTCCATTAGACAATGAGGATGTGAGAATCTGGTACGTCCACAATTCACGGTTTCCTTAGATCCATGAAATTCCGTGTTGAATTTTAGTCAGAAAATGAAAACTCCAGGGCCTCTGTTCAGCAGGCCCGGGTGTAGCTCCCAGAGGCACAGTGGTGCTCCTCTAGAATTTGGATAAATATCGTTTTCACTGGAATAAAGAACCTTGATCAAGCCAGGTGGGTCTTGACAAACGAAATTGCTGCGTGTGCCCGGTATACTGACAAGCACCCACCTGTGCTGGTCCATGGCTTATTCAGCACAGGAACCTGCATCGATTGAGCCAAGACAAAGGAAAGCTCAGGGAGGCAGCACCCGTGTAGAAAAGCATTTGTACTTCAAAGATGAGGCCAATGAGGTGAAAGGACAAAGCCATGGCAAACAGTTTTCATCATCGGCAGAATTTCACGGAGCAATATTGCTGGCAGAGAAAAGGCACCACCTGAGGGAGGCACGCTCAACAAAACTACCTAGGGCAGGAGCCGGGATGCCCCCAGGCACTAGGCGTGTCAGGCCTCAGCATTGTAAGGAGAGTTCACTGAAGTCCCTGAGTGAAGTTTTCTCCGCTGTCCTCCGTCTACGTTCCTAAAATTTACTCTGCGGTTTCTGATGATCCTGGGTTATGAACGGCCACCATTCACCGTTCTCCTTACACTCGTGCGTCTCCACGACTTTAAAAAGAAAGGGAGGACACGCAACTGCTGGCAAGTAAATTCAGCACACTTTGTCTCAACACAAAAGAGACAGCTCTGTGGTGACCCTTCTTCCACGGTAAAACATTTCCTAGCGAATAAGGAATCTTCCCATCGCAATGACAATATGAGAGAATGGCCACCGATGGATTTGCCGCTGTGCCTACAAACATCATCTTGAGGCCATACAGTAGTGAAGCACGGGAACCCAGGCGCTTCACCCTTTACCCTAGACCAGTGAAACACTGTCTCTAAAAATGCCCACATGCCTGTATCTATGCCCGTTTAAAGTTAACGCTAAACCGAAATCTTCTGTCCCACTCTTTTGCAGCATTTTATAGAAGTACACTGGGAAAGATTGTTCTGCAAGGAAGAAACTGCAGGCGGCGTGGCTGAAATGAGAATATCATGCTGCACGAGCTCTTTGCCCTCAGATGTAGAAGTGTCATCAGTGGGCATCATAGAGAAACGGGACTTTAATAAGAGATCATCAACCTCTGTGAATTCCCTTTGTTCTAGACGCCTGAAATAAAGAGTTGTCCTGAGTCACATAAACCTCCACCGAGGGGTCTTAATTTGGCCCGGAAACATGCCGGTATAAGAGAATTCCGAAGAAGGCTGAACGTCCACAATTGAATGGTCCTTGCCAGAAATGAAGTGGCACCCGGATCAGCCTGGGAAGCTTCAGCTTCCATTAGACAATGAAGATGTGAGAATCTGGTCCGTCCACAATTCACGGTTTCCTTAGATCCATGAAATTCCGTGTTGAATTTTAGTCAGAAAATGAAAACTCCAGGGCCTCTGTTCAGCAGGCCCGGGTGTAACTCCCAGAGGCACACTGGTGCTCCTCTAGAATTTGGATAAAAATCGTTTTCACTGGAATAAAGAACCTTGATCAAGCCAGGTGGGTCTTGACAAACGAAATTGCTGCGTGTGCCCGGTATACTGACATGCACCCACCTGTGCTGGTCCATGGCTTATTCAGCACAGGAACCTGCATCGATTGAGCCAAGACAAAGGAAAGCTCAGGGAGGCAGCACCCGTGTAGAAAAGCATTTGTACTTCAAAGATGAGGCCAATGAGGTGAAAGGACAAAGCCAGGGCAAACAGTTTTCATCATCGGCAGAATTTCACGGAGCAATATTGCTGGGAGAGAAAAGGCACCACCTGAGCGAGGCACGCTCAACAAAACTACCTAGGGCAGGAGCCGGGTTGCCCCCAGGCACTAGGCGTGTCAGGCCTCAGCATTGTAAGGAGAGTTCACTGAAGTCTCTGAGTGAAGTTTTCTCCGCTGTCCTACGTCTACGTTCCTAAAATTTACTCTGCGGTTTCTCATGATCCTGGGTTATGAACGGCCACCATTCACCGTTCTCCTTACACTCGTGCGTCTCCATCGACCTTAAAAGAAAGGGAGGACACGCAACTGCTGGCAGGTAAATTCAGCACACTTGGTCTCAACACAAAAGAGACAGCTCTGTGGTGACCCGTCTTCCGCGGTAACATTTCCTAGCGAATAAGGAATCTTCCCATCGCAATGACAATATGAGAGAATGGCCACCGATGGATTTGCCGCTGTGCCTACAAACATCATCTTGAGGCCATACAGTAGTGAAGCACGGGAACCCAGGCGCTTCACCCTTTACCCTAGACCAGTGAAACACTGTCTCTAAAAATGCCGACATGCCTGTATCTATGCCCGTTTTAAGTTAACGTTAAACCGAAATCTTCTGTCCCACTCTTTTGCAGCATTTTAAAGAAGTACACTGGGAAAGATTGTTCTGCAAGGAAGAAACTGCAGGCGGCGTGGCTGAAATGAGAATATCATGCTGCACGAGCTCTTTGCCCTCAGATGTAGAAGTGTCATCAGTGGGCATCATAGAGAAACGGGACTTTAATAAGTGATCATCAACCTCTGTGAATTCCCTTTGTTCTAGACGCCTGAAATAAAGAGTTGTCCTGAGTCACATAAACCTCCACCGAGGGGTCTTAATGTGACGCGGGAACATGCCGGTATAAGAGAATTCCGAAGAAGGCTGAACGTCCACAATTGAATGGTCATTGCCAGAAATGTAGTGGCAGCCGGATCAACCTGGGAAACTTCAGCTTCCGTTAGACAATGAAGATGTGAGAATCTGGTACGTCCACAATTCACGGTTTCCTTAGATCCATGAAATTCCGTGTTGAATTTTAGTCAGAAAATGAAAACTCCGGAGCCTCTGTTCAGCAGGCCCGGGTGTAGCTCCCAGAGGCACACTGGTGCTCCTCTAGAATTTGGATAAAAATCGTTTTCACTGGAATAAAGAACCTTGATCAAGCCAGGTGGGTCTTGACAAACGAAATTGCTGCGTGTGCCCGGTATACTGACATGCACCCACCTGTGCTGGTCCATGGCTTATTCAGCACAGGAACCTGCATCGATTGAGCCAAGACAAAGGAAAGCTCAGGGAGGCAGCACCCGTGTAGAAAAGCATTTGTACTTCAAAGATGAGGAAAATGAGGTGAAAGGACAAAGCCATGGCAAACAGTTTTCATCATCGGCAGAATTTAACGGAGCAATATTGCTGGCAGAGAAAAGGCACCACCTGAGGGAGGCACGCTCAACAAAACTACCTAGGGCAGGAGCCGGGATGCCCCCAGGCACTAGGCATGTCAGGCCTCAGCATTGTAAGGAGAGTTCACTGAAGTCCCTGAGTGAAGTTTTCTCCGCTGTCCTACGTCTACGTTCCTAAAATTTACTCTGCGGTTTCTGATGATCCTGGGTTATGAACGGCCACCATTCACCGTTCTCCTTACACTCGTGCGTCTCCATCGACCTTAAAAGAAAGGGAGGACACGCAACTGCTGGCAAGTAAATTCAGCACTTTGTCTCAACACAAAAGAGACAGCTCTGTGGTGACCCTTCTTCCACGGTAAAACATTTCCTAGCGAATTAGGAATCTTCCCATCGCAATGACAATATGAGAGAATGGCCACCGATGGATTTGCCGCTGTGCCTACAAACATCATCTTGAGGCCATACAGTAGTGAAGCACGGGAACCCAGGCGCTTCACCCTTTACCCTAGACCAGTGAAACACTGTCTCTAAAAATGCCCACATGCCTGTATCTATGCCCGTTTAAAGTTAACGCTAAACCGAAATCTTCTCTCCCACTATTTTGCAGCATTTTAAAGAAGTACACTGGGAAAGATTTTTCTGCAAGGAAGAAACTGCAGGCGGCGTGGCTGAAATGAGAATATCATGCTGCACGAGCTCTTTGCCCTCAGATGTAGAAGTGTCATCAGTGGGCATCATAGAGAAACGGGACTTTAATAAGAGATCATCAACCTCTGTGAATTCCCTTTGTTCTAGACGCCTGAAATAAAGAGTTGTCCTGAGTCACATAAACCTCCACCGAGGGGTCTTAATTTGGCCCGGAAACATGCCGGTATAAGAGAATTCCGAAGAAGGCTGAACGTCCACAATTGAATGGTCCTTGCCAGAAATGAAGTGGCACCCGGATCAGCCTGGGAAACTTCAGCTTCCATTAGACAATGAGGATGTGAGAATCTGGTACGTCCACAATTCACGGTTTCCTTAGATCCATGAAATTCCGTGTTGAATTTTAGTCAGAAAATGAAAACTCCAGGGCCTCTGTTCAGCAGGCCCGGGTGTAGCTCCCAGAGGCACAGTGGTGCTCCTCTAGAATTTGGATAAATATCGTTTTCACTGGAATAAAGAACCTTGATCAAGCCAGGTGGGTCTTGACAAACGAAATTGCTGCGTGTGCCCGGTATACTGACAAGCACCCACCTGTGCTGGTCCATGGCTTATTCAGCACAGGAACCTGCATCGATTGAGCCAAGACAAAGGAAAGCTCAGGGAGGCAGCACCCGTGTAGAAAAGCATTTGTACTTCAAAGATGAGGCCAATGAGGTGAAAGGACTAAGCCATGGCAAACAGTTTTCATCATCGGCAGAATTTCACGGAGCAATATTGCTGGCAGAGAAAAGGCACCACCTGAGGGAGGCACGCTCAACAAAACTACCTAGGGCAGGAGCCGGGATGCCCCCAGGCACTAGGCGTGTCAGGCCTCAGCATTGTAAGGAGAGTTCACTGAAGTCCCTGAGTGAAGTTTTCTCCGCTGTCCTCCGTCTACGTTCCTAAAATTTACTCTGCGGTTTCTGATGATCCTGGGTTATGAACGGCCACCATTCACCGTTCTCCTTACACTCGTGCGTCTCCACGACTTTAAAAAGAAAGGGAGGACACGCAACTGCTGGCAAGTAAATTCAGCACACTTTGTCTCAACACAAAAGAGACAGCTCTGTGGTGACCCTTCTTCCACGGTAAAACATTTCCTAGCGAATAAGGAATCTTCCCATCGCAATGACAATATGAGAGAATGGCCACCGATGGATTTGCCGCTGTGCCTACAAACATCATCTTGAGGCCATACAGTAGTGAAGCACGGGAACCCAGGCGCTTCACCCTTTACCCTAGACCAGTGAAACACTGTCTCTAAAAATGCCCACATGCCTGTATCTATGCCCGTTTAAAGTTAACGCTAAACCGAAATCTTCTGTCCCACTCTTTTGCAGCATTTTATAGAAGTACACTGGGAAAGATTGTTCTGCAAGGAAGAAACTGCAGGCGGCGTGGCTGAAATGAGAATATCATGCTGCACGAGCTCTTTGCCCTCAGATGTAGAAGTGTCATCAGTGGGCATCATAGAGAAACGGGACTTTAATAAGAGATCATCAACCTCTGTGAATTCCCTTTGTTCTAGACGCCTGAAATAAAGAGTTGTCCTGAGTCACATAAACCTCCACCGAGGGGTCTTAATTTGGCCCGGAAACATGCCGGTATAAGAGAATTCCGAAGAAGGCTGAACGTCCACAATTGAATGGTCCTTGCCAGAAATGAAGTGGCACCCGGATCAGCCTGGGAAGCTTCAGCTTCCATTAGACAATGAAGATGTGAGAATCTGGTCCGTCCACAATTCACGGTTTCCTTAGATCCATGAAATTCCGTGTTGAATTTTAGTCAGAAAATGAAAACTCCAGGGCCTCTGTTCAGCAGGCCCGGGTGTAGCTCCCAGAGGCACAGTGGTGCTCCTCTAGAATTTGGATAAATATCGTTTTCACTGGAATAAAGAACCTTGATCAAGCCAGGTGGGTCTTGACAAATGAAATTGCTGCGTGTGCCCGGTATACTGACAAGCACCCACCTGTGCTGGTCCATGGCTTATTCAGCACAGGAACCTGCATCGATTGAGCCAAGACAAAGGAAAGCTCAGGGAGGCAGCACCCGTGTAGAAAAGCATTTGTACTTCAAAGATGAGGCCAATGAGGTGAAAGGACAAAGCCATGGCAAACAGTTTTCATCATCGGCAGAATTTCACGGAGCAATATTGCTGGCAGAGAAAAGGCACCACCTGAGGGAGGCACGCTCAACAAAACTACCTAGGGCAGGAGCCGGGATGCCCCCAGGCACTAGGCGTGTCAGGCCTCAGCATTGTAAGGAGAGTTCACTGAAGTCCCTGAGTGAAGTTTTCTCCGCTGTCCTCCGTCTACGTTCCTAAAATTTACTCTGCGGTTTCTGATGATCCTGGGTTATGAACGGCCACCATTCACCGTTCTCCTTACACTCGTGCGTCTCCACGACTTTAAAAAGAAAGGGAGGACACGCAACTGCTGGCAAGTAAATTCAGCACACTTTGTCTCAACACAAAAGAGACAGCTCTGTGGTGACCCTTCTTCCACGGTAAAACATTTCCTAGCGAATAAGGAATCTTCCCATCGCAATGACAATATGAGAGAATGGCCACCGATGGATTTGCCGCTGTGCCTACAAACATCATCTTGAGGCCATACAGTAGTGAAGCACGGGAACCCAGGCGCTTCACCCTTTACCCTAGACCAGTGAAACACTGTCTCTAAAAATGCCCACATGCCTGTATCTATGCCCGTTTAAAGTTAACGCTAAACCGAAATCTTCTGTCCCACTCTTTTGCAGCATTTTATAGAAGTACACTGGGAAAGATTGTTCTGCAAGGAAGAAACTGCAGGCGGCGTGGCTGAAATGAGAATATCATGCTGCACGAGCTCTTTGCCCTCAGATGTAGAAGTGTCATCAGTGGGCATCATAGAGAAACGGGACTTTAATAAGAGATCATCAACCTCTGTGAATTCCCTTTGTTCTAGACGCCTGAAATAAAGAGTTGTCCTGAGTCACATAAACCTCCACCGAGGGGTCTTAATTTGGCCCGGAAACATGCCGGTATAAGAGAATTCCGAAGAAGGCTGAACGTCCACAATTGAATGGTCCTTGCCAGAAATGAAGTGGCACCCGGATCAGCCTGGGAAGCTTCAGCTTCCATTAGACAATGAAGATGTGAGAATCTGGTCCGTCCACAATTCACGGTTTCCTTAGATCCATGAAATTCCGTGTTGAATTTTAGTCAGAAAATGAAAACTCCAGGGCCTCTGTTCAGCAGGCCCGGGTGTAACTCCCAGAGGCACACTGGTGCTCCTCTAGAATTTGGATAAAAATCGTTTTCACTGGAATAAAGAACCTTGATCAAGCCAGGTGGGTCTTGACAAACGAAATTGCTGCGTGTGTCCGGTATACTGACAAGCACCCACCTGTGCTGGTCCATGGCTTATTCAGCACAGGAACCTGCATCGATTGAGCCAAGACAAAGGAAAGCTCAGGGAGGCAGCACCCGTGTAGAAAAGCATTTGTACTTCAAAGATGAGGCCAATGAGGTGAAAGGACAAAGCCAGGGCAAACAGTTTTCATCATCGGCAGAATTTCACGGAGCAATATTGCTGGGAGAGAAAAGGCACCACCTGAGCGAGGCACGCTCAACAAAACTACCTAGGGCAGGAGCCGGGTTGCCCCCAGGCACTAGGCGTGTCAGGCCTCAGCATTGTAAGGAGAGTTCACTGAAGTCTCTGAGTGAAGTTTTCTCCGCTGTCCTACGTCTACGTTCCTAAAATTTACTCTGCGGTTTCTCATGATCCTGGGTTATGAACGGCCACCATTCACCGTTCTCCTTACACTCGTGCGTCTCCATCGACCTTAAAAGAAAGGGAGGACACGCAACTGCTGGCAGGTAAATTCAGCACACTTGGTCTCAACACAAAAGAGACAGCTCTGTGGTGACCCGTCTTCCGCGGTAACATTTCCTAGCGAATAAGGAATCTTCCCATCGCAATGACAATATGAGAGAATGGCCACCGATGGATTTGCCGCTGTGCCTACAAACATCATCTTGAGGCCATACAGTAGTGAAGCACGGGAACCCAGGCGCTTCACCCTTTACCCTAGACCAGTGAAACACTGTCTCTAAAAATGCCGACATGCCTGTATCTATGCCCGTTTTAAGTTAACGTTAAACCGAAATCTTCTGTCCCACTCTTTTGCAGCATTTTAAAGAAGTACACTGGGAAAGATTGTTCTGCAAGGAAGAAACTGCAGGCGGCGTGGCTGAAATGAGAATATCATGCTGCACGAGCTCTTTGCCCTCAGATGTAGAAGTGTCATCAGTGGGCATCATAGAGAAACGGGACTTTAATAAGTGATCATCAACCTCTGTGAATTCCCTTTGTTCTAGACGCCTGAAATAAAGAGTTGTCCTGAGTCACATAAACCTCCACCGAGGGGTCTTAATGTGACGCGGGAACATGCCGGTATAAGAGAATTCCGAAGAAGGCTGAACGTCCACAATTGAATGGTCATTGCCAGAAATGTAGTGGCAGCCGGATCAACCTGGGAAACCAGCTTCCGTTAGACAATGAAGATGTGAGAATCTGGTACGTCCACAATTCACGGTTTCCTTAGATCCATGAAATTCCGTGTTGAATTTTAGTCAGAAAATGAAAACTCCGGAGCCTCTGTTCAGCAGGCCCGGGTGTAGCTCCCAGAGGCACACTGGTGCTCCTCTAGAATTTGGATAAAAATCGTTTTCACTGGAATAAAGAACCTTGATCAAGCCAGGTGGGTCTTGACAAACGAAATTGCTGCGTGTGCCCGGTATACTGACATGCACCCACCTGTGCTGGTCCATGGCTTATTCAGCACAGGAACCTGCATCGATTGAGCCAAGACAAAGGAAAGCTCAGGGAGGCAGCACCCGTGTAGAAAAGCATTTGTACTTCAAAGATGAGGAAAATGAGGTGAAAGGACAAAGCCATGGCAAACAGTTTTCATCATCGGCAGAATTTAACGGAGCAATATTGCTGGCAGAGAAAAGGCACCACCTGAGGGAGGCACGCTCAACAAAACTACCTAGGGCAGGAGCCGGGATGCCCCCAGGCACTAGGCATGTCAGGCCTCAGCATTGTAAGGAGAGTTCACTGAAGTCCCTGAGTGAAGTTTTCTCCGCTGTCCTACGTCTACGTTCCTAAAATTTACTCTGCGGTTTCTGATGATCCTGGGTTATGAACGGCCACCATTCACCGTTCTCCTTACACTCGTGCGTCTCCATCGACCTTAAAAGAAAGGGAGGACACGCAACTGCTGGCAAGTAAATTCAGCACTTTGTCTCAACACAAAAGAGACAGCTCTGTGGTGACCCTTCTTCCACGGTAAAACATTTCCTAGCGAATTAGGAATCTTCCCATCGCAATGACAATATGAGAGAATGGCCACCGATGGATTTGCCGCTGTGCCTACAAACATCATCTTGAGGCCATACAGTAGTGAAGCACGGGAACCCAGGCGCTTCACCCTTTACCCTAGACCAGTGAAACACTGTCTCTAAAAATGCCCACATGCCTGTATCTATGCCCGTTTAAAGTTAACGCTAAACCGAAATCTTCTCTCCCACTATTTTGCAGCATTTTAAAGAAGTACACTGGGAAAGATTTTTCTGCAAGGAAGAAACTGCAGGCGGCGTGGCTGAAATGAGAATATCATGCTGCACGAGCTCTTTGCCCTCAGATGTAGAAGTGTCATCAGTGGGCATCATAGAGAAACGGGACTTTAATAAGAGATCATCAACCTCTGTGAATTCCCTTTGTTCTAGACGCCTGAAATAAAGAGTTGTCCTGAGTCACATAAACCTCCACCGAGGGGTCTTAATTTGGCCCGGAAACATGCCGGTATAAGAGAATTCCGAAGAAGGCTGAACGTCCACAATTGAATGGTCCTTGCCAGAAATGAAGTGGCACCCGGATCAGCCTGGGAAACTTCAGCTTCCATTAGACAATGAGGATGTGAGAATCTGGTACGTCCACAATTCACGGTTTCCTTAGATCCATGAAATTCCGTGTTGAATTTTAGTCAGAAAATGAAAACTCCAGGGCCTCTGTTCAGCAGGCCCGGGTGTAGCTCCCAGAGGCACAGTGGTGCTCCTCTAGAATTTGGATAAATATCGTTTTCACTGGAATAAAGAACCTTGATCAAGCCAGGTGGGTCTTGACAAACGAAATTGCTGCGTGTGCCCGGTATACTGACAAGCACCCACCTGTGCTGGTCCATGGCTTATTCAGCACAGGAACCTGCATCGATTGAGCCAAGACAAAGGAAAGCTCAGGGAGGCAGCACCCGTGTAGAAAAGCATTTGTACTTCAAAGATGAGGCCAATGAGGTGAAAGGACTAAGCCATGGCAAACAGTTTTCATCATCGGCAGAATTTCACGGAGCAATATTGCTGGCAGAGAAAAGGCACCACCTGAGGGAGGCACGCTCAACAAAACTACCTAGGGCAGGAGCCGGGATGCCCCCAGGCACTAGGCGTGTCAGGCCTCAGCATTGTAAGGAGAGTTCACTGAAGTCCCTGAGTGAAGTTTTCTCCGCTGTCCTCCGTCTACGTTCCTAAAATTTACTCTGCGGTTTCTGATGATCCTGGGTTATGAACGGCCACCATTCACCGTTCTCCTTACACTCGTGCGTCTCCACGACTTTAAAAAGAAAGGGAGGACACGCAACTGCTGGCAAGTAAATTCAGCACACTTTGTCTCAACACAAAAGAGACAGCTCTGTGGTGACCCTTCTTCCACGGTAAAACATTTCCTAGCGAATAAGGAATCTTCCCATCGCAATGACAATATGAGAGAATGGCCACCGATGGATTTGCCGCTGTGCCTACAAACATCATCTTGAGGCCATACAGTAGTGAAGCACGGGAACCCAGGCGCTTCACCCTTTACCCTAGACCAGTGAAACACTGTCTCTAAAAATGCCCACATGCCTGTATCTATGCCCGTTTAAAGTTAACGCTAAACCGAAATCTTCTGTCCCACTCTTTTGCAGCATTTTATAGAAGTACACTGGGAAAGATTGTTCTGCAAGGAAGAAACTGCAGGCGGCGTGGCTGAAATGAGAATATCATGCTGCACGAGCTCTTTGCCCTCAGATGTAGAAGTGTCATCAGTGGGCATCATAGAGAAACGGGACTTTAATAAGAGATCATCAACCTCTGTGAATTCCCTTTGTTCTAGACGCCTGAAATAAAGAGTTGTCCTGAGTCACATAAACCTCCACCGAGGGGTCTTAATTTGGCCCGGAAACATGCCGGTATAAGAGAATTCCGAAGAAGGCTGAACGTCCACAATTGAATGGTCCTTGCCAGAAATGAAGTGGCACCCGGATCAGCCTGGGAAGCTTCAGCTTCCATTAGACAATGAAGATGTGAGAATCTGGTCCGTCCACAATTCACGGTTTCCTTAGATCCATGAAATTCCGTGTTGAATTTTAGTCAGAAAATGAAAACTCCAGGGCCTCTGTTCAGCAGGCCCGGGTGTAACTCCCAGAGGCACACTGGTGCTCCTCTAGAATTTGGATAAAAATCGTTTTCACTGGAATAAAGAACCTTGATCAAGCCAGGTGGGTCTTGACAAATGAAATTGCTGCGTGTGCCCGGTATACTGACAAGCACCCACCTGTGCTGGTCCATGGCTTATTCAGCACAGGAACCTGCATCGATTGAGCCAAGACAAAGGAAAGCTCAGGGAGGCAGCACCCGTGTAGAAAAGCATTTGTACTTCAAAGATGAGGCCAATGAGGTGAAAGGACAAAGCCAGGGCAAACAGTTTTCATCATCGGCAGAATTTCACGGAGCAATATTGCTGGGAGAGAAAAGGCACCACCTGAGGGAGGCACGCTCAACAAAACTACCTAGGGCAGGAGCCGGGTTGCCCCCAGGCACTAGGCGTGTCAGGCCTCAGCATTGTAAGGAGAGTTCACTGAAGTCCCTGAGTGAAGTTTTCTCCGCTGTCCTACGTCTACGTTCCTAAAATTTACTCTGCGGTTTCTCATGATCCTGGGTTATGAACGGCCACCATTCACCGTTCTCCTTACACTCGTGCGTCTTCATCGACCTTAAAAGACAGGGAGGACACGCAGCTGCTGGCAAGTAAATTCAGCACACTTTGTCTCAACACAAAAGAGACAGCTCTGTGGTGACCCTTCTTCCACGGGAAAACATTTCCTAGCGAATAAGGAATCTTCCCATCGCAATGACAATATGAGAGAATGGCCACCGATGGATTTGCCGCTGTGCCTACAAACATCATTTTGAGGCCATACAGTAGTGAAGCACGGGAACCCAGGCGCTTCACCCTTTACCCTAGACCAGTGAAACACTGTCTCTAAAAATGCCCACATGCCTGTATCTATGCCCGTTTAAAGTTAACGCTAAACCGAAATCTTCTGTCCCACTCTTTTGCAGCATTTTAAAGAAGTACACTGGGAAAGGTTTTTCTGCAAGGAAGAAACTGCAGGCGGCGTGGCTGAAATGAGAATATCATGCTGCACGGGCTCTTTGCCCTCAGATGTAGAAGTGTCATCAGTGGGCATCATAGAGAAACGGGACTCTAATAAGTGATCATCAACCTCTGTGAATTCCCTTTGTTCTAGACGCCTGAAATAAAGAGTTGTCCTGAGTCACATAAACCTCCACCGAGGGGTCCTAATTTCGCCAGGGAACATGCCGGTATAAGAGAATTCCGAAGAAGGCTGAACGTCCACAATTGAATGGTCCTTGCCAGAAATGAAGTGGCAGCCGGATCAGACTGGGAAGCTTAAGCTTCCATTAGATAATGAAGATGTGAGAATCTGGTACGTCCACAATTCACGGTTTCCTTAGATCCATGAAATTCCGTGTTGAATTTTAGTCAGAAAATGAAAACTCCGGAGCTTCTGTTCAGCAGGCCCGGGTGTAGCTCCCAGAGGCACACTGGTGCTCCTCTAGAATTTGGATAAAAATCGTTTTCACTGGAATAAAGAACCTTGATCAAGCCAGGTGGGTCTTGACAAATGAAATTGCTGCGTGTGCCCGGTATACTGACAAGCACCCTCCTGTGCTGGTCCATGGCTTATTCAGCACAGGAACCTGCATCGATTGAGCCAAGACAAAGGAAAGCTCAGGGAGGCAGCACACGTGTAGAAAAGCATTTGTACTTCAAAGATGAGGCCAATGAGGTGAAAGGACAAAGCCATGGCAAACAGTTTTCATCATCGGCAGAATTTAACGGAGCAATATTGCTGGCAGAGAAAAGGCACCACCTGAGGGAGGCACGCTCAACAAAACTACCTAGGGCAGGAGCCGGGATGCCCCCAGGCACTAGGCATGTCAGGCCTCAGCATTGTAAGGAGAGTTCACTGAAGTCCCTGAGTGAAGTTTTCTCCGCTGTCCTACGTCTACGTTCCTAAAATTTACTCTGCGGTTTCTGATGATCCTGGGTTATGAACGGCCACCATTCACCGTTCTCCTTACACTCGTGCGTCTCCATCGACCTTAAAAGAAAGGGAGGACACGCAACTGCTGGCAAGTAAATTCAGCACTTTGTCTCAACACAAAAGAGACAGCTCTGTGGTGACCCTTCTTCCACGGTAAAACATTTCCTAGCGAATTAGGAATCTTCCCATCGCAATGACAATATGAGAGAATGGCCACCGATGGATTTGCCGCTGTGCCTACAAACATCATCTTGAGGCCATACAGTAGTGAAGCACGGGAACCCAGGCGCTTCACCCTTTACCCTAGACCAGTGAAACACTGTCTCTAAAAATGCCCACATGCCTGTATCTATGCCCGTTTAAAGTTAACGCTAAACCGAAATCTTCTCTCCCACTATTTTGCAGCATTTTAAAGAAGTACACTGGGAAAGATTTTTCTGCAAGGAAGAAACTGCAGGCGGCGTGGCTGAAATGAGAATATCATGCTGCACGAGCTCTTTGCCCTCAGATGTAGAAGTGTCATCAGTGGGCATCATAGAGAAACGGGACTTTAATAAGAGATCATCAACCTCTGTGAATTCCCTTTATTCTAGACGCCTGAAATAAAGAGTTGTCCTGAGTCACATAAACCTCCACCGAGGGGTCTTAATTTGGCCCGGAAACATGCCGGTATAAGAGAATTCCGAAGAAGGCTGAACGTCCACAATTGAATGGTCCTTGCCAGAAATGAAGTGGCACCCGGATCAGCCTGGGAAACTTCAGCTTCCATTAGACAATGAGGATGTGAGAATCTGGTACGTCCACAATTCACGGTTTCCTTAGATCCATGAAATTCCGTGTTGAATTTTAGTCAGAAAATGAAAACTCCAGGGCCTCTGTTCAGCAGGCCCGGGTGTAGCTCCCAGAGGCACAGTGGTGCTCCTCTAGAATTTGGATAAATATCGTTTTCACTGGAATAAAGAACCTTGATCAAGCCAGGTGGGTCTTGACAAACGAAATTGCTGCGTGTGCCCGGTATACTGACAAGCACCCACCTGTGCTGGTCCATGGCTTATTCAGCACAGGAACCTGCATCGATTGAGCCAAGACAAAGGAAAGCTCAGGGAGGCAGCACCCGTGTAGAAAAGCATTTGTACTTCAAAGATGAGGCCAATGAGGTGAAAGGACTAAGCCATGGCAAACAGTTTTCATCATCGGCAGAATTTCACGGAGCAATATTGCTGGCAGAGAAAAGGCACCACCTGAGGGAGGCACGCTCAACAAAACTACCTAGGGCAGGAGCCGGGATGCCCCCAGGCACTAGGCGTGTCAGGCCTCAGCATTGTAAGGAGAGTTCACTGAAGTCCCTGAGTGAAGTTTTCTCCGCTGTCCTCCGTCTACGTTCCTAAAATTTACTCTGCGGTTTCTCATGATCCTGGGTTATGAACGGCCACCATTCACCGTTCTCCTTACACTCGTGCGTCTCCACGACTTTAAAAAGAAAGGGAGGACACGCAACTGCTGGCAAGTAAATTCAGCACACTTTGTCTCAACACAAAAGAGACAGCTCTGTGGTGACCCGTCTTCCGCGGTAAAACATTTCCTAGCGAATAAGGAATCTTCCCATCGCAATGACAATATGAGAGAATGGCCACCGATGGATTTGCCGCTGTGCCTACAAACATCATCTTGAGGCCATACAGTAGTGAAGCACGGGAACCCAGGCGCTTCACCCTTTACCCTAGACCAGTGAAACACTGTCTCTAAAAATGCCCACATGCCTGTATCTATGCCCGTTTAAAGTTAACGCTAAACCGAAATCTTCTGTCCCACTCTTTTGCAGCATTTTATAGAAGTACACTGGGAAAGATTGTTCTGCAAGGAAGAAACTGCAGGCGGCGTGGCTGAAATGAGAATATCATGCTGCACGAGCTCTTTGCCCTCAGATGTAGAAGTGTCATCAGTGGGCATCATAGAGAAACGGGACTTTAATAAGAGATCATCAACCTCTGTGAATTCCCTTTGTTCTAGACGCCTGAAATAAAGAGTTGTCCTGAGTCACATAAACCTCCACCGAGGGGTCTTAATTTGGCCCGGAAACATGCCGGTATAAGAGAATTCCGAAGAAGGCTGAACGTCCACAATTGAATGGTCCTTGCCAGAAATGAAGTGGCACCCGGATCAGCCTGGGAAGCTTCAGCTTCCATTAGACAATGAAGATGTGAGAATCTGGTCCGTCCACAATTCACGGTTTCCTTAGATCCATGAAATTCCGTGTTGAATTTTAGTCAGAAAATGAAAACTCCAGGGCCTCTGTTCAGCAGGCCCGGGTGTAACTCCCAGAGGCACACTGGTGCTCCTCTAGAATTTGGATAAAAATCGTTTTCACTGGAATAAAGAACCTTGATCAAGCCAGGTGGGTCTTGACAAATGAAATTGCTGCGTGTGCCCGGTATACTGACAAGCACCCACCTGTGCTGGTCCATGGCTTATTCAGCACAGGAACCTGCATCGATTGAGCCAAGACAAAGGAAAGCTCAGGGAGGCAGCACCCGTGTAGAAAAGCATTTGTACTTCAAAGATGAGGCCAATGAGGTGAAAGGACAAAGCCAGGGCAAACAGTTTTCATCATCGGCAGAATTTCACGGAGCAATATTGCTGGGAGAGAAAAGGCACCACCTGAGGGAGGCACGCTCAACAAAACTACCTAGGGCAGGAGCCGGGTTGCCCCCAGGCACTAGGCGTGTCAGGCCTCAGCATTGTAAGGAGAGTTCACTGAAGTCCCTGAGTGAAGTTTTCTCCGCTGTCCTACGTCTACGTTCCTAAAATTTACTCTGCGGTTTCTCATGATCCTGGGTTATGAACGGCCACCATTCACCGTTCTCCTTACACTCGTGCGTCTTCATCGACCTTAAAAGACAGGGAGGACACGCAGCTGCTGGCAAGTAAATTCAGCACACTTTGTCTCAACACAAAAGAGACAGCTCTGTGGTGACCCTTCTTCCACGGGAAAACATTTCCTAGCGAATAAGGAATCTTCCCATCGCAATGACAATATGAGAGAATGGCCACCGATGGATTTGCCGCTGTGCCTACAAACATCATTTTGAGGCCATACAGTAGTGAAGCACGGGAACCCAGGCGCTTCACCCTTTACCCTAGACCAGTGAAACACTGTCTCTAAAAATGCCCACATGCCTGTATCTATGCCCGTTTAAAGTTAACGCTAAACCGAAATCTTCTGTCCCACTCTTTTGCAGCATTTTAAAGAAGTACACTGGGAAAGGTTTTTCTGCAAGGAAGAAACTGCAGGCGGCGTGGCTGAAATGAGAATATCATGCTGCACGAGCTCTTTGCCCTCAGATGTAGAAGTGTCATCAGTGGGCATCATAGAGAAACGGGACTTTAATAAGAGATCATCAACCTCTGTGAATTCCCTTTATTCTAGACGCCTGAAATAAAGAGTTGTCCTGAGTCACATAAACCTCCACCGAGGGGTCTTAATTTGGCCCGGAAACATGCCGGTATAAGAGAATTCCGAAGAAGGCTGAACGTCCACAATTGAATGGTCCTTGCCAGAAATGAAGTGGCACCCGGATCAGCCTGGGAAACTTCAGCTTCCATTAGACAATGAGGATGTGAGAATCTGGTACGTCCACAATTCACGGTTTCCTTAGATCCATGAAATTCCGTGTTGAATTTTAGTCAGAAAATGAAAACTCCAGGGCCTCTGTTCAGCAGGCCCGGGTGTAGCTCCCAGAGGCACAGTGGTGCTCCTCTAGAATTTGGATAAATATCGTTTTCACTGGAATAAAGAACCTTGATCAAGCCAGGTGGGTCTTGACAAACGAAATTGCTGCGTGTGCCCGGTATACTGACAAGCACCCACCTGTGCTGGTCCATGGCTTATTCAGCACAGGAACCTGCATCGATTGAGCCAAGACAAAGGAAAGCTCAGGGAGGCAGCACCCGTGTAGAAAAGCATTTGTACTTCAAAGATGAGGCCAATGAGGTGAAAGGACTAAGCCATGGCAAACAGTTTTCATCATCGGCAGAATTTCACGGAGCAATATTGCTGGCAGAGAAAAGGCACCACCTGAGGGAGGCACGCTCAACAAAACTACCTAGGGCAGGAGCCGGGATGCCCCCAGGCACTAGGCGTGTCAGGCCTCAGCATTGTAAGGAGAGTTCACTGAAGTCCCTGAGTGAAGTTTTCTCCGCTGTCCTCCGTCTACGTTCCTAAAATTTACTCTGCGGTTTCTCATGATCCTGGGTTATGAACGGCCACCATTCACCGTTCTCCTTACACTCGTGCGTCTCCACGACTTTAAAAAGAAAGGGAGGACACGCAACTGCTGGCAAGTAAATTCAGCACACTTTGTCTCAACACAAAAGAGACAGCTCTGTGGTGACCCGTCTTCCGCGGTAAAACATTTCCTAGCGAATAAGGAATCTTCCCATCGCAATGACAATATGAGAGAATGGCCACCGATGGATTTGCCGCTGTGCCTACAAACATCATCTTGAGGCCATACAGTAGTGAAGCACGGGAACCCAGGCGCTTCACCCTTTACCCTAGACCAGTGAAACACTGTCTCTAAAAATGCCCACATGCCTGTATCTATGCCCGTTTAAAGTTAACGCTAAACCGAAATCTTCTGTCCCACTCTTTTGCAGCATTTTATAGAAGTACACTGGGAAAGATTGTTCTGCAAGGAAGAAACTGCAGGCGGCGTGGCTGAAATGAGAATATCATGCTGCACGAGCTCTTTGCCCTCAGATGTAGAAGTGTCATCAGTGGGCATCATAGAGAAACGGGACTTTAATAAGAGATCATCAACCTCTGTGAATTCCCTTTGTTCTAGACGCCTGAAATAAAGAGTTGTCCTGAGTCACATAAACCTCCACCGAGGGGTCTTAATTTGGCCCGGAAACATGCCGGTATAAGAGAATTCCGAAGAAGGCTGAACGTCCACAATTGAATGGTCCTTGCCAGAAATGAAGTGGCACCCGGATCAGCCTGGGAAGCTTCAGCTTCCATTAGACAATGAAGATGTGAGAATCTGGTCCGTCCACAATTCACGGTTTCCTTAGATCCATGAAATTCCGTGTTGAATTTTAGTCAGAAAATGAAAACTCCAGGGCCTCTGTTCAGCAGGCCCGGGTGTAACTCCCAGAGGCACACTGGTGCTCCTCTAGAATTTGGATAAAAATCGTTTTCACTGGAATAAAGAACCTTGATCAAGCCAGGTGGGTCTTGACAAATGAAATTGCTGCGTGTGCCCGGTATACTGACAAGCACCCACCTGTGCTGGTCCATGGCTTATTCAGCACAGGAACCTGCATCGATTGAGCCAAGACAAAGGAAAGCTCAGGGAGGCAGCACCCGTGTAGAAAAGCATTTGTACTTCAAAGATGAGGCCAATGAGGTGAAAGGACAAAGCCAGGGCAAACAGTTTTCATCATCGGCAGAATTTCACGGAGCAATATTGCTGGGAGAGAAAAGGCACCACCTGAGGGAGGCACGCTCAACAAAACTACCTAGGGCAGGAGCCGGGTTGCCCCCAGGCACTAGGCGTGTCAGGCCTCAGCATTGTAAGGAGAGTTCACTGAAGTCCCTGAGTGAAGTTTTCTCCGCTGTCCTACGTCTACGTTCCTAAAATTTACTCTGCGGTTTCTCATGATCCTGGGTTATGAACGGCCACCATTCACCGTTCTCCTTACACTCGTGCGTCTTCATCGACCTTAAAAGACAGGGAGGACACGCAGCTGCTGGCAAGTAAATTCAGCACACTTTGTCTCAACACAAAAGAGACAGCTCTGTGGTGACCCTTCTTCCACGGGAAAACATTTCCTAGCGAATAAGGAATCTTCCCATCGCAATGACAATATGAGAGAATGGCCACCGATGGATTTGCCGCTGTGCCTACAAACATCATTTTGAGGCCATACAGTAGTGAAGCACGGGAACCCAGGCGCTTCACCCTTTACCCTAGACCAGTGAAACACTGTCTCTAAAAATGCCCACATGCCTGTATCTATGCCCGTTTAAAGTTAACGCTAAACCGAAATCTTCTGTCCCACTCTTTTGCAGCATTTTAAAGAAGTACACTGGGAAAGGTTTTTCTGCAAGGAAGAAACTGCAGGCGGCGTGGCTGAAATGAGAATATCATGCTGCACGGGCTCTTTGCCCTCAGATGTAGAAGTGTCATCAGTGGGCATCATAGAGAAACGGGACTCTAATAAGTGATCATCAACCTCTGTGAATTCCCTTTGTTCTAGACGCCTGAAATAAAGAGTTGTCCTGAGTCACATAAACCTCCACCGAGGGGTCCTAATTTCGCCAGGGAACATGCCGGTATAAGAGAATTCCGAAGAAGGCTGAACGTCCACAATTGAATGGTCCTTGCCAGAAATGAAGTGGCAGCCGGATCAGACTGGGAAGCTTAAGCTTCCATTAGATAATGAAGATGTGAGAATCTGGTACGTCCACAATTCACGGTTTCCTTAGATCCATGAAATTCCGTGTTGAATTTTAGTCAGAAAATGAAAACTCCGGAGCTTCTGTTCAGCAGGCCCGGGTGTAGCTCCCAGAGGCACACTGGTGCTCCTCTAGAATTTGGATAAAAATCGTTTTCACTGGAATAAAGAACCTTGATCAAGCCAGGTGGGTCTTGACAAATGAAATTGCTGCGTGTGCCCGGTATACTGACAAGCACCCACCTGTGCTGGTCCATGGCTTATTCAGCACAGGAACCTGCATCGATTGAGCCAAGACAAAGGAAAGCTCAGGGAGGCAGCACCCGTGTAGAAAAGCATTTGTACTTCAAAGATGAGGCCAATGAGGTGAAAGGACTAAGCCATGGCAAACAGTTTTCATCATCGGCAGAATTTCACGGAGCAATATTGCTGGCAGAGAAAAGGCACCACCTGAGGGAGGCACGCTCAACAAAACTACCTAGGGCAGGAGCCGGGATGCCCCCAGGCACTAGGCGTGTCAGGCCTCAGCATTGTAAGGAGAGTTCACTGAAGTCCCTGAGTGAAGTTTTCTCCGCTGTCCTCCGTCTACGTTCCTAAAATTTACTCTGCGGTTTCTGATGATCCTGGGTTATGAACGGCCACCATTCACCGTTCTCCTTACACTCGTGCGTCTCCACGACTTTAAAAAGAAAGGGAGGACACGCAACTGCTGGCAAGTAAATTCAGCACACTTTGTCTCAACACAAAAGAGACAGCTCTGTGGTGACCCTTCTTCCACGGTAAAACATTTCCTAGCGAATAAGGAATCTTCCCATCGCAATGACAATATGAGAGAATGGCCACCGATGGATTTGCCGCTGTGCCTACAAACATCATCTTGAGGCCATACAGTAGTGAAGCACGGGAACCCAGGCGCTTCACCCTTTACCCTAGACCAGTGAAACACTGTCTCTAAAAATGCCCACATGCCTGTATCTATGCCCGTTTAAAGTTAACGCTAAACCGAAATCTTCTGTCCCACTCTTTTGCAGCATTTTATAGAAGTACACTGGGAAAGATTGTTCTGCAAGGAAGAAACTGCAGGCGGCGTGGCTGAAATGAGAATATCATGCTGCACGAGCTCTTTGCCCTCAGATGTAGAAGTGTCATCAGTGGGCATCATAGAGAAACGGGACTTTAATAAGAGATCATCAACCTCTGTGAATTCCCTTTGTTCTAGACGCCTGAAATAAAGAGTTGTCCTGAGTCACATAAACCTCCACCGAGGGGTCTTAATTTGGCCCGGAAACATGCCGGTATAAGAGAATTCCGAAGAAGGCTGAACGTCCACAATTGAATGGTCCTTGCCAGAAATGAAGTGGCACCCGGATCAGCCTGGGAAGCTTCAGCTTCCATTAGACAATGAAGATGTGAGAATCTGGTCCGTCCACAATTCACGGTTTCCTTAGATCCATGAAATTCCGTGTTGAATTTTAGTCAGAAAATGAAAACTCCAGGGCCTCTGTTCAGCAGGCCCGGGTGTAACTCCCAGAGGCACACTGGTGCCCCTCTAGAATTTGGATAAAAATCGTTTTCACTGGAATAAAGAACCTTGATCAAGCCAGGTGGGTCTTGACAAATGAAATTGCTGCGTGTGCCCGGTATACTGACAAGCACCCACCTGTGCTGGTCCATGGCTTATTCAGCACAGGAACCTGCATCGATTGAGCCAAGACAAAGGAAAGCTCAGGGAGGCAGCACCCGTGTAGAAAAGCATTTGTACTTCAAAGATGAGGCCAATGAGGTGAAAGGACAAAGCCAGGGCAAACAGTTTTCATCATCGGCAGAATTTCACGGAGCAATATTGCTGGGAGAGAAAAGGCACCACCTGAGGGAGGCACGCTCAACAAAACTACCTAGGGCAGGAGCCGGGTTGCCCCCAGGCACTAGGCGTGTCAGGCCTCAGCATTGTAAGGAGAGTTCACTGAAGTCCCTGAGTGAAGTTTTCTCCGCTGTCCTACGTCTACGTTCCTAAAATTTACTCTGCGGTTTCTGATGATCCTGGGTTATGAACGGCCACCATTCACCGTTCTCCTTACACTCGTGCGTCTTCATCGACCTTAAAAGACAGGGAGGACACGCAGCTGCTGGCAAGTAAATTCAGCACACTTTGTCTCAACACAAAAGAGACAGCTCTGTGGTGACCCTTCTTCCACGGGAAAACATTTCCTAGCGAATAAGGAATCTTCCCATCGCAATGACAATATGAGAGAATGGCCACCGATGGATTTGCCGCTGTGCCTACAAACATCATTTTGAGGCCATACAGTAGTGAAGCACGGGAACCCAGGCGCTTCACCCTTTACCCTAGACCAGTGAAACACTGTCTCTAAAAATGCCCACATGCCTGTATCTATGCCCGTTTAAAGTTAACGCTAAACCGAAATCTTCTGTCCCACTCTTTTGCAGCATTTTAAAGAAGTACACTGGGAAAGGTTTTTCTGCAAGGAAGAAACTGCAGGCGGCGTGGCTGAAATGAGAATATCATGCTGCACGGGCTCTTTGCCCTCAGATGTAGAAGTGTCATCAGTGGGCATCATAGAGAAACGGGACTCTAATAAGTGATCATCAACCTCTGTGAATTCCCTTTGTTCTAGACGCCTGAAATAAAGAGTTGTCCTGAGTCACATAAACCTCCACCGAGGGGTCCTAATTTCGCCAGGGAACATGCCGGTATAAGAGAATTCCGAAGAAGGCTGAACGTCCACAATTGAATGGTCCTTGCCAGAAATGAAGTGGCAGCCGGATCAGACTGGGAAGCTTAAGCTTCCATTAGATAATGAAGATGTGAGAATCTGGTACGTCCACAATTCACGGTTTCCTTAGATCCATGAAATTCCGTGTTGAATTTTAGTCAGAAAATGAAAACTCCGGAGCTTCTGTTCAGCAGGCCCGGGTGTAGCTCCCAGAGGCACACTGGTGCTCCTCTAGAATTTGGATAAAAATCGTTTTCACTGGAATAAAGAACCTTGATCAAGCCAGGTGGGTCTTGACAAATGAAATTGCTGCGTGTGCCCGGTATACTGACAAGCACCCACCTGTGCTGGTCCATGGCTTATTCAGCACAGGAACCTGCATCGATTGAGCCAAGACAAAGGAAAGCTCAGGGAGGCAGCACACGTGTAGAAAAGCATTTGTACTTCAAAGATGAGGCCAATGAGGTGAAAGGACAAAGCCAGGGCAAACAGTTTTCATCATCGGGAGAATTTCGAGGAGCAATATTGCTGGGAGAGAAGAGGCACCACCTGAGGGAGGCACGCTCAACAAAACTACCTAGGGCAGGAGCCGGGTTGCCCCCAGGCACTAGGCGTGTCAGGCCTCAGCATTGTAAAGAGAGTTCACTGAAGTCCCTGAGTGAAGTTTTCTCCGCTGTCCTACGTCTACGTTCCTAAAATTTACTCTGCGGTTTCTCATGATCCTGGGTTATGAACGGCCACCATTCACCGTTCTCCTTACACTCGTGCGTCTCCATCGACCTTAAAAGAAAGGGAGGACACGCAACTGCTGGCAAGTAAATTCAGCACACTTGGTCTCAACAGAAAAGAGACATCTCTGTGGTGACCCTTCTTCCACGGTAAAACATTTCCTAGCGAATAAGGAATCTTCCCATTGCAATGACAATATGAGAGAATGGCCACCGATGGATTTGCCGCTGTGCCTACAAACATCATCTTGAGACCATACAGTAGTGAAGCACGGGAACCCAGGCGCTTCACCCTTTACCCTAGACCAGTGAAACACTGTCTCTAAAAATGCCCACATGCCTGTATCTATGCCCGTTTAAAGTTAACGCTAAACCGAAATCTTCTCTCCCACTATTTTGCAGCATTTTAAAGAAGTACACTGGGAAAGATTTTTCTGCAAGGAAGAAACTGCAGGCGGCGTGGCTGAAATGAGAATATCATGCTGCACGAGCTCTTTGCCCTCAGATGTAGAAGTGTCATCAGTGGGCATCATAGAGAAACGGGACTTTAATAAGAGATCATCAACCTCTGTGAATTCCCTTTGTTCTAGACGCCTGAAATAAAGAGTTGTCCTGAGTCACATAAACCTCCACCGAGGGGTCTTAATTTGGCCCGGAAACATGCCGGTATAAGAGAATTCCGAAGAAGGCTGAACGTCCACAATTGAATGGTCCTTGCCAGAAATGAAGTGGCACCCGGATCAGCCTGGGAAGCTTCAGCTTCCATTAGACAATGAAGATGTGAGAATCTGGTCCGTCCACAATTCACGGTTTCCTTAGATCCATGAAATTCCGTGTTGAATTTTAGTCAGAAAATGAAAACTCCAGGGCCTCTGTTCAGCAGGCCCGGGTGTAACTCCCAGAGGCACACTGGTGCTCCTCTAGAATTTGGATAAAAATCGTTTTCACTGGAATAAAGAACCTTGATCAAGCCAGGTGGGTCTTGACAAATGAAATTGCTGCGTGTGCCCGGTATACTGACAAGCACCCACCTGTGCTGGTCCATGGCTTATTCAGCACAGGAACCTGCATCGATTGAGCCAAGACAAAGGAAAGCTCAGGGAGGCAGCACCCGTGTAGAAAAGCATTTGTACTTCAAAGATGAGGCCAATGAGGTGAAAGGACAAAGCCAGGGCAAACAGTTTTCATCATCGGCAGAATTTCACGGAGCAATATTGCTGGGAGAGAAAAGGCACCACCTGAGGGAGGCACGCTCAACACAACTACCTAGGGCAGGAGCCGGGTTGCCCCCAGGCACTAGGCGTGTCAGGCCTCAGCATTGTAAGGAGAGTTCACTGAAGTCCCTGAGTGAAGTTTTCTCCGCTGTCCTACGTCTACGTTCCTAAAATTTACTCTGCGCTTTCTCATGATCCTGGGTTATGAACGGCCACCATTCACCGTTCTCCTTACACTAGTGCGTCTCCATCGACCTTAAAAGAAAGGGAGGACACGCAACTGCTGGCAGGTAAATTCAGCACACTTGGTCTCAACACAAAAGAGACAGCTCTGTGGTGACCCGTCTTCCGCGGTAAAACATTTCCTAGCGAATAAGGAATATTCCCATCGCAATGACAATATGAGAGAATGGCCACAGATGGATTTGCCGCTGTGCCTACAAACATCATCTTGAGGCCATACAGTAGTGAAGCACGGGAACCCAGGCGCTTCACCCTTTACCCTAGACCAGTGAAACACTGTCTCTAAAAATGCCCACATGCCTGTATCTATGCCCGTTTTAAGTTAACGTTAAACCGAAATCTTCTGTCCCACTCTTTTGCAGCATTTTAAAGAAGTACACTGGGAAAGTTTTCTGCAAGGAAGAAACTGCAGGCGGCGTGGCTGAAATGAGAATATCATGCTGCACGAGCTCTTTGCCCTCAGATGTAGAAGTGTCATCAGGGGGCATCATAGAGAAACGCAACTTTAATAAGTGATCATCAACCTCTGTGAATTCTCTTTGTTCTAGACGCCTGAAATAAAGAGTTGTCCTGAGTCACATAAACCTCCACCGAGTGGTCTTAATGTGGCGCGGGAACATGCCGGTATAAGAGAATTCCGAAGAAGGCTGAACGTCCACAATTGAATGGTCCTTGCCAGAAATGAAGTGGCAGCCGGATCAACCTGGGAACCTTCAGATTCCGTTAGACAATGAAGATGTGAGAATCTGGTCCGTCCACAATTCACGGTTTCCTTAGATCCATGAAATTCCGTGTTGAATTTTAGTCAGAAAATGAAAACTCCGGAGCCTCTGTTCAGCAGGCCCGGGTGTAGCTCCCAGAGGCACACTGGTGCTCCTCTAGAATTTGGATAAAAATCGTTTTCACTGGAATAAAGAACCTTGATCAAGCCAGGTGGGTCTTGACAAACGAAATTGCTGCGTGTGCCCGGTATACTGACAAGCACCCACCTGTGCTGGTCCATGGCTTATTCAGCACAGGAACCTGCATCGATTGAGCCAAGACAAAGGAAAGCTCAGGGAGGCAGCACCCGTGTAGAAAAGCATTTGTACTTCAAAGATGAGGCCAATGAGGTGAAAGGACAAAGCCATGGCAAACAGTTTTCATCATCGGCAGAATTTCACGGAGCAATATTGCTGGGAGAGAAAAGGCACCACCTGAGGGAGGCACGCTCAACACAACTACCTAGGGCAGGAGCCGGGTTGCCCCCAGGCACTAGGCGTGTCAGGCCTCAGCATTGTAAGGAGAGTTCACTGAAGTCCCTGAGTGAAGTTTTCTCCGCTGTCCTACGTCTACGTTCCTAAAATTTACTCTGCGGTTTCTGATGATCCTGGGTTATGAACGGCCACCATTCACCGTTCTCCTTACACTCGTGCGTCTCCACGACCTTAAAAAGAAAGGGAGGACACGCAACTGCTGGCAAGTAAATTCAGCACACTTTGTCTCAACACAAAAGAGACAGCTCTGTGGTGACCCTTCTTCCACGGTAAAACATTTCCTAGCGAATAAGGAATCTTCCCATCGCAATGACAATATGAGAGAATGGCCACCGATGGATTTGCCGCTGTGCCTACAAACATCATCTTGAGGCCATACAGTAGTGAAGCACGGGAACCCAGGCGCTTCACCCTTTACCCTAGACCAGTGAAACACTGTCTCTAAAAATGCCCACATGCCTGTATCTATGCCCGTTTAAAGTTAACGCTAAACCGAAATCTTCTGTCCCACTATTTTGCAGCATTTTAAAGAAGTACACTGGGAAAGATTTTTCTGCAAGGAAGAAACTGCAGGCGGCGTGGCTGAAATGAGAATATCATGCTGCACGAGCTCTTTGCCCTCAGATGTAGAAGTGTCATCAGTGGTCATCATAGAGAAACGGGACTTTAATAAGTGATCATCAACCTCTGTGAATTCCCTTGTTCTAGACGCCTGAAATAAAGAGTTGTCCTGAGTCACATAAACCTCCACCGAGTGGTCTTAATGTGGTGCGGGAACATGCCGGTATAAGAGAATTCCGAAGAAGGCTGAACGTCCACAATTGAATGGTCCATGCCAGAAATGAAGTGGCACCCGGATCAGCCTGGGAAACTTCAGCTTCCATTAGACAATGAAGATGTGAGAATCTGGTCCGTCCACAATTCACGGTTTCCTTAGATCCATGAAATTCCGGGTTGAATTTTAGTCAGAAAATGAAAACTCCGGAGCTTCTGTTCAGCAGGCCCGGGTGTAGCTCCCAGAGGCACACTGGTGCTCCTCTAGAATTTGGATAAATATCGTTTTCACTGGAATAAAGAACCTTGATCAAGCCAGGTGGGTCTTGACAAACGAAATTGCTGCGTGTGTCCGGTATACTGACAAGCACCCACCTGTGCTGGTCCATGGCTTATTCAGCACAGGAACCTGCATCGATTGAGCCAAGACAAAGGAAAGCTCAGGGAGGCAGCACCCGTGTAGAAAAGCATTTGTACTTCAAAGATGAGGCCAATGAGGTGAAAGGACAAAGCCAGGGCAAACAGTTTTCATCATCGGCAGAATTTCACGGAGCAATATTGCTGGGAGAGAAAAGGCACCACCTGAGGGAGGCACGCTCAACAAAACTACCTAGGGCAGGAGCCGGGTTGCCCCCAGGCACTAGGCGTGTCAGGCCTCAGCATTGTAAGGAGAGTTCACTGAAGTCCCTGAGTGAAGTTTTCTCCGCTGTCCTACGTCTACGTTCCTAAAATTTACTCTGAGGTTTCTCATGATCCTGGGTTATGAACGGCCACCATTCACCGTTCTCCTTACACTCGTGCGTCTCCATCGACCTTAAAAGAAAGGGAGGACACGCAACTGCTGGCAGGTAAATTCAGCACACTTGGTCTCAACACAAAAGAGACAGCTCTGTGGTGACCCGTCTTCCGCGGTAAAACATTTCCTAGCGAATAAGGAATCTTCCCATCGCAATGACAATATGAGAGAATGGCCACCGATGGATTTGCCGCTGTGCCTACAAACATCATCTTGAGGCCATACAGTAGTGAAGCACGGGAACCCAGGCGCTTCACCCTTTACCCTAGACCAGTGAAACACTGTCTCTAAAAATGCCCACATGCCTGTATCTATGCCCGTTTTAAGTTAACGTTAAACAGAAATCTTCTGTCCCACTCTTTTGCAGCATTTTAAAGAAGTACATTGGGAAAGATTTTTCTGCAAGGAAGAAACTGCAGGCGGCGTGGCTGAAATGAAAATATCATGCTGCACGAGCTCTTTGCCCTCAGATGTAGAAGTGTCATCAGTGGGCATCATAGAGAAACGGGACTTTAATAAGTGATCATCAACCTCTGTGAATTCCCTTTTTTCTAGACGCCTGAAATAAAGAGTTGTCCTGAGTCACATAAACCTCCACCGAGTGGTCTTAATGTGGCGCGGGAACATGCCGGTATAAGAGAATTCCGAAGAAGGCTGAACGTCCACAATTGAATGGTCCTTGCCAGAAATGAAGTGGCAGCCGATCAGCCTGGGAACCTTCAGCTTCCATTAGACAATGAAGATGTGAGAATCTGGTACGTCCACAATTCACGGTTTCCTTAGATCCATGAAATTCCGTGTTGAATTTTAGTCAGAAAATGAAAATTCCGGAGCCTCTGTTCAGCAGGCCCGGGTGTAGCTCCCAGAGGCACACTGGTGCTCCTCTAGAATTTGGATGAAAATCGTTTTCACTGGAATAAAGAACCTTGATCAAGCCAGGTGGGTCTTGACAAACGAAATTGCTGCGTGTGTCCGGTATACTGACAAGCACCCACCTGTGCTGGTCCATGGCTTATTCAGCACAGGAACCTGCATCGATTGAGCCAAGACAAAGGAAAGCTCAGGGAGGCAGCACCCGTGTAGAAAAGTATTTGTACTTCAAAGATGAGGCCAATGAGGTGAAAGGACAAAGCCAGGGCAAACAGTTTTCATCATCGGCAGAATTTCACGGAGCAATATTGCTGGGAGAGAAAAGGCACCACCTGAGGGAGGAACGCTCAACAAAACTACCTAGGGCAGGAGCCGGGTTGCCCCCAGGCACTAGGCGTGTCAGGCCTCAGCATTGTAAGGAGAGTTCACTGACGTCCCTGAGTGAAGTTTTCTCCGCTGTCCTACGTCTACGTTCCTAAAATTAACTCTGGGGTTTCTGATGATCCTGGGTTATCAACGGCCACCATTCACCGTTCTCCTTACACTCGTGCGTCTCCATCGACCTTAAAAGAAAGGGAGGACACGCAACTGCTGGCAGGTAAATTCAGCAGTTTGTCTCAACACAAAAGAGACAGCTCTGTGGTGACCCGTCTTCCACGGTAAAACATTTCCTGGCGAATAAGGAATCTTCCCATCGCAATGACAATATGAGAGAATGGCCACCGATGGATTTGCCGCTGTGCCTACAAACATCATCTTGAGGCCATACAGTAGTGAAGCACGGGAACCCAGGCGCTTCACCCTTTACCCTAGACCAGTGAAACACTGTCTCTAAAAATGCCCACATACCTGTATATATGCCCGTTTTAAGTTAACGCTAAACCGAAATCTTCTGTCCCACTCTTTTGCAGCATTTTATAGAAGTACACTGGGAAAGATTTTTCTGAAGGAAGAAACTGCAGGCGGCGTGGCTGAAATGAGAATATCATGCTGCACGAGCTCTTTGCCCTCAGATGTAGAAGTGTCATCAGTGGGCATCATAGAGAAACGGGACTTTAATAAGAGATCATCAACCTCTGTGAATTCCCTTTGTTCTAGACGCCTGAAATAAAGAGTTGTCCTGAGTCACATAAACCTCCACCGAGGGGTCTTAATTTGGCCCGGGAACATGCCGGTATAAGAGAATTCCGAAGAAGGCTGAACGTCCACAATGAATGGTCCTTGCCAGAAATGAAGTGGCACCCGGATCAGCCTGGGAAACTTCAGCTTCCATTAGACAATGAGGATGTGAGAATCTGGTACGTCCACAATTCACGGTTTCCTTAGATCCATGAAATTCCGTGTTGAATTTTAGTCAGAAAATGAAAACTCCAGGGCCTCTGTTCAGCAGGCCCGGGTGTAGCTCCCAGAGGCACAGTGGTGCTCCTCTAGAATTTGGATAAATATCGTTTTCACTGGAATAAAGAACCTTGATCAAGCCAGGTGGGTCTTGACAAACGAAATTGCTGCGTGTGCCCGGTATACTGACAAGCACCCACTTGTGCTGGTCCATGGCTTATTCAGCACAGGAACCTGCATCGATTGAGCCAAGACAAAGGAAAGCTCAGGGAGCAGCACCCGTGTAGAAAAGCATTTGTACTTCAAAGATGAGGCCAATGAGGTGAAAGGACTAAGCCATGGCAAACAGTTTTCATCATCGGCAGAATTTCACGGAGCAATATTGCTGGCAGAGAAAAGGCACCACCTGAGGGAGGCACGCTCAACAAAACTACCTAGGGCAGGAGCCGGGATGCCCCCAGGCACTAGGCGTGTCAGGCCTCAGCATTGTAAGGAGAGTTCACTGAAGTCCCTGAGTGAAGTTTTCTCCGCTGTCCTCCGTCTACGTTCCTAAAATTTACTCTGCGGTTTCTGATGATCCTGGGTTATGAACGGCCACCATTCACCGTTCTCCTTACACTCGTGCGTCTCCACGACTTTAAAAAGAAAGGGAGGACACGCAACTGCTGGCAAGTAAATTCAGCACACTTTGTCTCAACACAAAAGAGACAGCTCTGTGGTGACCCTTCTTCCACGGTAAAACATTTCCTAGCGAATAAGGAATCTTCCCATCGCAATGACAATATGAGAGAATGGCCACCGATGGATTTGCCGCTGTGCCTACAAACATCATCTTGAGGCCATACAGTAGTGAAGCACGGGAACCCAGGCGCTTCACCCTTTACCCTAGACCAGTGAAACACTGTCTCTAAAAATGCCCACATGCCTGTATCTATGCCCGTTTAAAGTTAACGCTAAACCGAAATCTTCTGTCCCACTCTTTTGCAGCATTTTATAGAAGTACACTGGGAAAGATTGTTCTGCAAGGAAGAAACTGCAGGCGGCGTGGCTGAAATGAGAATATCATGCTGCACGAGCTCTTTGCCCTCAGATGTAGAAGTGTCATCAGTGGGCATCATAGAGAAACGGGACTTTAATAAGAGATCATCAACCTCTGTGAATTCCCTTTGTTCTAGACGCCTGAAATAAAGAGTTGTCTTGAGTCACATAAACCTCCACCGAGGGGTCTTAATTTGGCCCGGGAACATGCCGGTATAAGAGAATTCCGAAGAAGGCTGAACGTCCACAATTGAATGGTCCTTGCCAGAAATGAAGTGGCACCCGGATCAGCCTGGGAAACTTCAGATTCCATTAGACAATGAGGATGTGAGAATCTGGTACGTCCACAATTCACGGTTTCCTTAGATCCATGAAATTCCGTGTTGAATTTTAGTCAGAAAATGAAAACTCCAGGGCCTCTGTTCAGCAGGCCCGGGTGTAGCTCCCAGAGGCACAGTGGTGCTCCTCTAGAATTTGGATAAATATCGTTTTCACTGGAATAAAGAACCTTGATCAAGCCAGGTGGGTCTTGACAAACGAAATTGCTGCGTGTGCCCGGTATACTGACAAGCACCCACCTGTGCTGGTCCATGGCTTATTCAGCACAGGAACCTGCATCGATTGAGCCAAGACAAAGGAAAGCTCAGGGAGGCAGCACCCGTGTAGAAAAGCATTTGTACTTCAAAGATGAGGCCAATGAGGTGAAAGGACTAAGCCATGGCAAACAGTTTTCATCATCGGCAGAATTTCACGGAGCAATATTGCTGGCAGAGAAAAGGCACCACCTGAGGGAGGCACGCTCAACAAAACTACCTAGGGCAGGAGCCGGGATGCCCCCAGGCACTAGGCGTGTCAGGCCTCAGCATTGTAAGGAGAGTTCACTGAAGTCCCTGAGTGAAGTTTTCTCCGCTGTCCTCCGTCTACGTTCCTAAAATTTACTCTGCGGTTTCTGATGATCCTGGGTTATGAACGGCCACCATTCACCGTTCTCCTTACACTCGTGCGTCTCCACGACTTTAAAAAGAAAGGGAGGACACGCAACTGCTGGCAAGTAAATTCAGCACACTTTGTCTCAACACAAAAGAGACAGCTCTGTGGTGACCCTTCTTCCACGGTAAAACATTTCCTAGCGAATAAGGAATCTTCCCATCGCAATGACAATATGAGAGAATGGCCACCGATGGATTTGCCGCTGTGCCTACAAACATCATCTTGAGGCCATACAGTAGTGAAGCACGGGAACCCAGGCGCTTCACCCTTTACCCTAGACCAGTGAAACACTGTCTCTAAAAATGCCCACATGCCTGTATCTATGCCCGTTTAAAGTTAACGCTAAACCGAAATCTTCTGTCCCACTCTTTTGCAGCATTTTATAGAAGTACACTGGGAAAGATTGTTCTGCAAGGAAGACACTGCAGGCGGCGTGGCTGAAATGAGAATATCATGCTGCACGAGCTCTTTGCCCTCAGATGTAGAAGTGTCATCAGTGGGCATCATAGAGAAACGGGACTTTAATAAGAGATCATCAACCTCTGTGAATTCCCTTTGTTCTAGACGCCTGAAATAAAGAGTTGTCCTGAGTCACATAAACCTCCACCGAGGGGTCTTAATTTGGCCCGGGAACATGCCGGTATAAGAGAATTCCGAAGAAGGCTGAACGTCCACAATTGAATGGTCCTTGCCAGAAATGAAGTGGCACCCGGATCAGCCTGGGAAGCTTCAGCTTCCATTAGACAATGAAGATGTGAGAATCTGGTCCGTCCACAATTCACGGTTTCCTTAGATCCATGAAATTCCGTGTTGAATTTTAGTCAGAAAATGAAAACTCCAGGGCCTCTGTTCAGCAGGCCCGGGTGTAACTCCCAGAGGCACACTGGTGCTCCTCTAGAATTTGGATAAAAATCGTTTTCACTGGAATAAAGAACCTTGATCAAGCCAGGTGGGTCTTGACAAACGAAATGGCTGCGTGTGTCCGGTATACTGACAAGCACCCACCTGTGCTGGTCCATGGCTTATTCAGCACAGGAACCTGCATCGATAGAGCCAAGACAAAGGAAAGCTCAGGGAGGCAGCACCCGTGTAGAAAAGCATTTGTACTTCAAAGATGAGGCCAATGAGGTGAAAGGACAAAGCCAGGGCAAACAGTTTTCATCATCGGCAGAATTTCACGGAGCAATATTGCTGGGAGAGAAAAGGCACCACCTGAGCGAGGCACGCTCAACAAAACTACCTAGGGCAGGAGCCGGGATGCCCCCAGGCACTAGGCATGTCAGGCCTCAGCATTGTAAGGAGAGTTCACTGAAGTCCCTGAGTGAAGTTTTCTCCGCTGTCCTACGTCTACGTTCCTAAAATTTACTCTGCGGTTTCTGATGATCCTGGGTTATGAACGGCCACCATTCACCGTTCTCCTTACACTCGTGCGTCTCCATCGACCTTAAAAGAAAGGGAGGACACGCAACTGCTGGCAAGTAAATTCAGCACTTTGTCTCAACACAAAAGAGACAGCTCTGTGGTGACCCTTCTTCCACGGTAAAACATTTCCTAGCGAATTAGGAATCTTCCCATCGCAATGACAATATGAGAGAATGGCCACCGATGGATTTGCCGCTGTGCCTACAAACATCATCTTGAGGCCATACAGTAGTGAAGCACGGGAACCCAGGCGCTTCACCCTTTACCCTAGACCAGTGAAACACTGTCTCTAAAAATGCCCACATGCCTGTATCTATGCCCGTTTAAAGTTAACGCTAAACCGAAATCTTCTGTCCCACTCTTTTGCAGCATTTTAAAGAAGTACACTGGGAAAGATTTTTCTGCAAGGAAGAAACTGCAGGCGGCGTGGCTGAAATGAGAATATCATGCTGCACGAGCTCTTTGCCCTCAGATGTAGAAGTGTCATCAGTGGGCATCATAGAGAAACGGGACTTTAATAAGAGATCATCAACCTCTGTGAATTCCCTTTGTTCTAGACGCCTGAAATAAAGAGTTGTCCTGAGTCACATAAACCTCCAACGAGGGGTCTTAATTTGGCCCGGGAACATGCCGGTATAAGAGAATTCCAAGAAGGCTGAACGTCCACAATTGAATGGTCCTTGCCAGAAATGAAGTGGCACCCGGAACAGCCTGGGAAGCTTCAGCTTCCATTAGACAATGAAGATGTGAGAATCTGCTACGTCCACAATTCACGGTTTCCTTAGATCCATGAAATTCCGTGTTGAATTTTAGTCAGAAAATGAAAACTCCAGGGCCTCTGTTCAGCAGGCCCGGGTGTAACTCCCAGAGGCACACTGGTTCTCCTCTAGAATTTGGATAAAAATCGTTTTCACTGGAATAAAGAACCTTGATCAAGCCAGGTGGGTCTTGACAAACGAAATTGCTGCGTGTGTCCGGTATACTGACAAGCACCCACCTGTGCTGGTCCATGGCTTATTCAGCACAGGAACCTGCATCGATTGAGCCAAGACAAAGGAAAGCTCAGGGAGGCAGCACCCGTGTAGAAAAGCATTTGTACTTCAAAGATGAGGCCAATGAGGTGAAAGGACAAAGCCAGGGCAAACAGTTTTCATCATCGGCAGAATTTCACGGAGCAATATTGCTGGGAGAGAAAAGGCACCACGTGAGGGAGGCACGCTCAACAAAACTACCTAGGGCAGGAGCCGGGTTGCCCCCAGGCACTAGGCGTGTCAGGCCTCAGCATTGTAAAGAGAGTTCACTGAAGTCCCTGAGTGAAGTTTTCTCCGCTGTCCTACGTCTACGTTCCTAAAATTTACTCTGCGGTTTCTCATGATCCTGGGTTATGAACGGCCACCATTCACCGTTCTCCTTACACTCGTGCGTCTCCATCGACCTTAAAAGAAAGGGAGGACACGCAACTGCTGGCAGGTAAATTCAGCACACTTGGTCTCAACACAAAAGAGACAGCTCTGTGGTGACCCGTCTTCCGCGGTAAAACATTTCCTAGCGAATAAGGAATCTTCCCATCGCAATGACAATATGAGAGAATGGCCACCGATGGATTTGCCGCTGTGCCTACAAACATCATCTTGAGGCCATACAGTAGTGAAGCACGGGAACCCAGGCGCTTCACCCTTTACCCTAGACCAGTGAAACACTGTCTCTAAAAATGCCCACATGCCTGTATCTATGCCCGTTTAAAGTTAACGCTAAACCGAAATCTTCTCTCCCACTATTTTGCAGCATTTTAAAGAAGTACACTGGGAAAGATTTTTCTGCAAGGAAGAAACTGCAGGCGGCGTGGCTGAAATGAGAATATCATGCTGCACGAGCTCTTTGCCCTCAGATGTAGAAGTGTCATCAGTGGGCATCATAGAGAAACGGGACTTTAATAAGTGATCATCAACCTCTGTGAATTCCCTTTTTTCTAGACGCCTGAAATAAAGAGTTGTCCTGAGTCACATAAACCTCCACCGAGTGGTCTTAATGTGGCGCGGGAACATGCCGGTATAAGAGAATTCCGAAGAAGGCTGAACGTCCACAATTGAATGGTCCTTGCCAGAAATGAAGTGGCAGCCGATCAGCCTGGGAACCTTCAGCTTCCATTAGACAATGAAGATGTGAGAATCTGGTACGTCCACAATTCACGGTTTCCTTAGATCCATGAAATTCCGTGTTGAATTTTAGTCAGAAAATGAAAATTCCGGAGCCTCTGTTCAGCAGGCCCGGGTGTAGCTCCCAGAGGCACACTGGTGCTCCTCTAGAATTTGGATGAAAATCGTTTTCACTGGAATAAAGAACCTTGATCAAGCCAGGTGGGTCTTGACAAACGAAATTGCTGCGTGTGTCCGGTATACTGACAAGCACCCACCTGTGCTGGTCCATGGCTTATTCAGCACAGGAACCTGCATCGATTGAGCCAAGACAAAGGAAAGCTCAGGGAGGCAGCACCCGTGTAGAAAAGTATTTGTACTTCAAAGATGAGGCCAATGAGGTGAAAGGACAAAGCCAGGGCAAACAGTTTTCATCATCGGCAGAATTTCACGGAGCAATATTGCTGGGAGAGAAAAGGCACCACCTGAGGGAGGAACGCTCAACAAAACTACCTAGGGCAGGAGCCGGGTTGCCCCCAGGCACTAGGCGTGTCAGGCCTCAGCATTGTAAGGAGAGTTCACTGACGTCCCTGAGTGAAGTTTTCTCCGCTGTCCTACGTCTACGTTCCTAAAATTAACTCTGGGGTTTCTGATGATCCTGGGTTATCAACGGCCACCATTCACCGTTCTCCTTACACTCGTGCGTCTCCATCGACCTTAAAAGAAAGGGAGGACACGCAACTGCTGGCAGGTAAATTCAGCAGTTTGTCTCAACACAAAAGAGACAGCTCTGTGGTGACCCGTCTTCCACGGTAAAACATTTCCTGGCGAATAAGGAATCTTCCCATCGCAATGACAATATGAGAGAATGGCCACCGATGGATTTGCCGCTGTGCCTACAAACATCATCTTGAGGCCATACAGTAGTGAAGCACGGGAACCCAGGCGCTTCACCCTTTACCCTAGACCAGTGAAACACTGTCTCTAAAAATGCCCACATACCTGTATATATGCCCGTTTTAAGTTAACGCTAAACCGAAATCTTCTGTCCCACTCTTTTGCAGCATTTTATAGAAGTACACTGGGAAAGATTTTTCTGAAGGAAGAAACTGCAGGCGGCGTGGCTGAAATGAGAATATCATGCTGCACGAGCTCTTTGCCCTCAGATGTAGAAGTGTCATCAGTGGGCATCATAGAGAAACGGGACTTTAATAAGAGATCATCAACCTCTGTGAATTCCCTTTGTTCTAGACGCCTGAAATAAAGAGTTGTCCTGAGTCACATAAACCTCCACCGAGGGGTCTTAATTTGGCCCGGGAACATGCCGGTATAAGAGAATTCCGAAGAAGGCTGAACGTCCACAATGAATGGTCCTTGCCAGAAATGAAGTGGCACCCGGATCAGCCTGGGAAACTTCAGCTTCCATTAGACAATGAGGATGTGAGAATCTGGTACGTCCACAATTCACGGTTTCCTTAGATCCATGAAATTCCGTGTTGAATTTTAGTCAGAAAATGAAAACTCCAGGGCCTCTGTTCAGCAGGCCCGGGTGTAGCTCCCAGAGGCACAGTGGTGCTCCTCTAGAATTTGGATAAATATCGTTTTCACTGGAATAAAGAACCTTGATCAAGCCAGGTGGGTCTTGACAAACGAAATTGCTGCGTGTGCCCGGTATACTGACAAGCACCCACTTGTGCTGGTCCATGGCTTATTCAGCACAGGAACCTGCATCGATTGAGCCAAGACAAAGGAAAGCTCAGGGAGCAGCACCCGTGTAGAAAAGCATTTGTACTTCAAAGATGAGGCCAATGAGGTGAAAGGACTAAGCCATGGCAAACAGTTTTCATCATCGGCAGAATTTCACGGAGCAATATTGCTGGCAGAGAAAAGGCACCACCTGAGGGAGGCACGCTCAACAAAACTACCTAGGGCAGGAGCCGGGATGCCCCCAGGCACTAGGCGTGTCAGGCCTCAGCATTGTAAGGAGAGTTCACTGAAGTCCCTGAGTGAAGTTTTCTCCGCTGTCCTCCGTCTACGTTCCTAAAATTTACTCTGCGGTTTCTGATGATCCTGGGTTATGAACGGCCACCATTCACCGTTCTCCTTACACTCGTGCGTCTCCACGACTTTAAAAAGAAAGGGAGGACACGCAACTGCTGGCAAGTAAATTCAGCACACTTTGTCTCAACACAAAAGAGACAGCTCTGTGGTGACCCTTCTTCCACGGTAAAACATTTCCTAGCGAATAAGGAATCTTCCCATCGCAATGACAATATGAGAGAATGGCCACCGATGGATTTGCCGCTGTGCCTACAAACATCATCTTGAGGCCATACAGTAGTGAAGCACGGGAACCCAGGCGCTTCACCCTTTACCCTAGACCAGTGAAACACTGTCTCTAAAAATGCCCACATGCCTGTATCTATGCCCGTTTAAAGTTAACGCTAAACCGAAATCTTCTGTCCCACTCTTTTGCAGCATTTTATAGAAGTACACTGGGAAAGATTGTTCTGCAAGGAAGAAACTGCAGGCGGCGTGGCTGAAATGAGAATATCATGCTGCACGAGCTCTTTGCCCTCAGATGTAGAAGTGTCATCAGTGGGCATCATAGAGAAACGGGACTTTAATAAGAGATCATCAACCTCTGTGAATTCCCTTTGTTCTAGACGCCTGAAATAAAGAGTTGTCTTGAGTCACATAAACCTCCACCGAGGGGTCTTAATTTGGCCCGGGAACATGCCGGTATAAGAGAATTCCGAAGAAGGCTGAACGTCCACAATTGAATGGTCCTTGCCAGAAATGAAGTGGCACCCGGATCAGCCTGGGAAACTTCAGATTCCATTAGACAATGAGGATGTGAGAATCTGGTACGTCCACAATTCACGGTTTCCTTAGATCCATGAAATTCCGTGTTGAATTTTAGTCAGAAAATGAAAACTCCAGGGCCTCTGTTCAGCAGGCCCGGGTGTAGCTCCCAGAGGCACAGTGGTGCTCCTCTAGAATTTGGATAAATATCGTTTTCACTGGAATAAAGAACCTTGATCAAGCCAGGTGGGTCTTGACAAACGAAATTGCTGCGTGTGCCCGGTATACTGACAAGCACCCACCTGTGCTGGTCCATGGCTTATTCAGCACAGGAACCTGCATCGATTGAGCCAAGACAAAGGAAAGCTCAGGGAGGCAGCACCCGTGTAGAAAAGCATTTGTACTTCAAAGATGAGGCCAATGAGGTGAAAGGACTAAGCCATGGCAAACAGTTTTCATCATCGGCAGAATTTCACGGAGCAATATTGCTGGCAGAGAAAAGGCACCACCTGAGGGAGGCACGCTCAACAAAACTACCTAGGGCAGGAGCCGGGATGCCCCCAGGCACTAGGCGTGTCAGGCCTCAGCATTGTAAGGAGAGTTCACTGAAGTCCCTGAGTGAAGTTTTCTCCGCTGTCCTCCGTCTACGTTCCTAAAATTTACTCTGCGGTTTCTGATGATCCTGGGTTATGAACGGCCACCATTCACCGTTCTCCTTACACTCGTGCGTCTCCACGACTTTAAAAAGAAAGGGAGGACACGCAACTGCTGGCAAGTAAATTCAGCACACTTTGTCTCAACACAAAAGAGACAGCTCTGTGGTGACCCTTCTTCCACGGTAAAACATTTCCTAGCGAATAAGGAATCTTCCCATCGCAATGACAATATGAGAGAATGGCCACCGATGGATTTGCCGCTGTGCCTACAAACATCATCTTGAGGCCATACAGTAGTGAAGCACGGGAACCCAGGCGCTTCACCCTTTACCCTAGACCAGTGAAACACTGTCTCTAAAAATGCCCACATGCCTGTATCTATGCCCGTTTAAAGTTAACGCTAAACCGAAATCTTCTGTCCCACTCTTTTGCAGCATTTTATAGAAGTACACTGGGAAAGATTGTTCTGCAAGGAAGACACTGCAGGCGGCGTGGCTGAAATGAGAATATCATGCTGCACGAGCTCTTTGCCCTCAGATGTAGAAGTGTCATCAGTGGGCATCATAGAGAAACGGGACTTTAATAAGAGATCATCAACCTCTGTGAATTCCCTTTGTTCTAGACGCCTGAAATAAAGAGTTGTCCTGAGTCACATAAACCTCCACCGAGGGGTCTTAATTTGGCCCGGGAACATGCCGGTATAAGAGAATTCCGAAGAAGGCTGAACGTCCACAATTGAATGGTCCTTGCCAGAAATGAAGTGGCACCCGGATCAGCCTGGGAAGCTTCAGCTTCCATTAGACAATGAAGATGTGAGAATCTGGTCCGTCCACAATTCACGGTTTCCTTAGATCCATGAAATTCCGTGTTGAATTTTAGTCAGAAAATGAAAACTCCAGGGCCTCTGTTCAGCAGGCCCGGGTGTAACTCCCAGAGGCACACTGGTGCTCCTCTAGAATTTGGATAAAAATCGTTTTCACTGGAATAAAGAACCTTGATCAAGCCAGGTGGGTCTTGACAAACGAAATGGCTGCGTGTGTCCGGTATACTGACAAGCACCCACCTGTGCTGGTCCATGGCTTATTCAGCACAGGAACCTGCATCGATAGAGCCAAGACAAAGGAAAGCTCAGGGAGGCAGCACCCGTGTAGAAAAGCATTTGTACTTCAAAGATGAGGCCAATGAGGTGAAAGGACAAAGCCAGGGCAAACAGTTTTCATCATCGGCAGAATTTCACGGAGCAATATTGCTGGGAGAGAAAAGGCACCACCTGAGCGAGGCACGCTCAACAAAACTACCTAGGGCAGGAGCCGGGATGCCCCCAGGCACTAGGCATGTCAGGCCTCAGCATTGTAAGGAGAGTTCACTGAAGTCCCTGAGTGAAGTTTTCTCCGCTGTCCTACGTCTACGTTCCTAAAATTTACTCTGCGGTTTCTGATGATCCTGGGTTATGAACGGCCACCATTCACCGTTCTCCTTACACTCGTGCGTCTCCATCGACCTTAAAAGAAAGGGAGGACACGCAACTGCTGGCAAGTAAATTCAGCACTTTGTCTCAACACAAAAGAGACAGCTCTGTGGTGACCCTTCTTCCACGGTAAAACATTTCCTAGCGAATTAGGAATCTTCCCATCGCAATGACAATATGAGAGAATGGCCACCGATGGATTTGCCGCTGTGCCTACAAACATCATCTTGAGGCCATACAGTAGTGAAGCACGGGAACCCAGGCGCTTCACCCTTTACCCTAGACCAGTGAAACACTGTCTCTAAAAATGCCCACATGCCTGTATCTATGCCCGTTTAAAGTTAACGCTAAACCGAAATCTTCTGTCCCACTCTTTTGCAGCATTTTAAAGAAGTACACTGGGAAAGATTTTTCTGCAAGGAAGAAACTGCAGGCGGCGTGGCTGAAATGAGAATATCATGCTGCACGAGCTCTTTGCCCTCAGATGTAGAAGTGTCATCAGTGGGCATCATAGAGAAACGGGACTTTAATAAGAGATCATCAACCTCTGTGAATTCCCTTTGTTCTAGACGCCTGAAATAAAGAGTTGTCCTGAGTCACATAAACCTCCAACGAGGGGTCTTAATTTGGCCCGGGAACATGCCGGTATAAGAGAATTCCAAGAAGGCTGAACGTCCACAATTGAATGGTCCTTGCCAGAAATGAAGTGGCACCCGGAACAGCCTGGGAAGCTTCAGCTTCCATTAGACAATGAAGATGTGAGAATCTGCTACGTCCACAATTCACGGTTTCCTTAGATCCATGAAATTCCGTGTTGAATTTTAGTCAGAAAATGAAAACTCCAGGGCCTCTGTTCAGCAGGCCCGGGTGTAACTCCCAGAGGCACACTGGTTCTCCTCTAGAATTTGGATAAAAATCGTTTTCACTGGAATAAAGAACCTTGATCAAGCCAGGTGGGTCTTGACAAACGAAATTGCTGCGTGTGTCCGGTATACTGACAAGCACCCACCTGTGCTGGTCCATGGCTTATTCAGCACAGGAACCTGCATCGATTGAGCCAAGACAAAGGAAAGCTCAGGGAGGCAGCACCCGTGTAGAAAAGCATTTGTACTTCAAAGATGAGGCCAATGAGGTGAAAGGACAAAGCCAGGGCAAACAGTTTTCATCATCGGCAGAATTTCACGGAGCAATATTGCTGGGAGAGAAAAGGCACCACGTGAGGGAGGCACGCTCAACAAAACTACCTAGGGCAGGAGCCGGGTTGCCCCCAGGCACTAGGCGTGTCAGGCCTCAGCATTGTAAAGAGAGTTCACTGAAGTCCCTGAGTGAAGTTTTCTCCGCTGTCCTACGTCTACGTTCCTAAAATTTACTCTGCGGTTTCTCATGATCCTGGGTTATGAACGGCCACCATTCACCGTTCTCCTTACACTCGTGCGTCTCCATCGACCTTAAAAGAAAGGGAGGACACGCAACTGCTGGCAGGTAAATTCAGCACACTTGGTCTCAACACAAAAGAGACAGCTCTGTGGTGACCCGTCTTCCGCGGTAAAACATTTCCTAGCGAATAAGGAATCTTCCCATCGCAATGACAATATGAGAGAATGGCCACCGATGGATTTGCCGCTGTGCCTACAAACATCATCTTGAGGCCATACAGTAGTGAAGCACGGGAACCCAGGCGCTTCACCCTTTACCCTAGACCAGTGAAACACTGTCTCTAAAAATGCCCACATGCCTGTATCTATGCCCGTTTAAAGTTAACGCTAAACCGAAATCTTCTCTCCCACTATTTTGCAGCATTTTAAAGAAGTACACTGGGAAAGATTTTTCTGCAAGGAAGAAACTGCAGGCGGCGTGGCTGAAATGAGAATATCATGCTGCACGAGCTCTTTGCCCTCAGATGTAGAAGTGTCATCAGTGGGCATCATAGAGAAACGGGACTTTAATAAGTGATCATCAACCTCTGTGTATTCCCTTTGTTCTAGACGCCTGAAATAAAGAGTTGTCCTGAGTCACATAAACCTCCACCGAGGGGTCTTAATGTGGCGCGGGAACATGCCGGTATAAGAGAATTCCGAAGAAGGCTGAACGTCCACAATTGAATGGTCATTGCCAGAAATGAAGTGGCAGCCGGATCAACCTGGGAAACTTCAGCTTCCGTTAGACAATGAAGATGTGAGAATCTGGTACGTCCACAATTCACGGTTTCCTTAGATCCATGAAATTCCGTGTTGAATTTTAGTCAGAAAATGAAAACTCCGGAGCCTCTGTTCAGCAGGCCCGGGTGTAGCTCCCAGAGGCACACTGGTGCTCCTCTAGAATTTGGATAAAAATCGTTTTCACTGGAATAAAGAACCTTGATCAAGCCAGGTGGGTCTTGACAAACGAAATTGCTGCGTGTGCCCGGTATACTGACATGCACCCACCTGTGCTGGTCCATGGCTTATTCAGCACAGGAACCTGCATCGATTGAGCCAAGACAAAGGAAAGCTCAGGGAGGCAGCACCCGTGTAGAAAAGCATTTGTACTTCAAAGATGAGGAAAATGAGGTGAAAGGACAAAGCCATGGCAAACAGTTTTCATCATCGGCAGAATTTCACGGAGCAATATTGCTGGCAGAGAAAAGGCACCACCTGAGGGAGGCACGCTCAACAAAACTACCTAGGGCAGGAGCCGGGATGCCCCCAGGCACTAGGCATGTCAGGCCTCAGCATTGTAAGGAGAGTTCACTGAAGTCCCTGAGTGAAGTTTTCTCCGCTGTCCTACGTCTACGTTCCTAAAATTTACTCTGCGGTTTCTGATGCACCTGGGTTATGAACGGCCACCATTCACCGTTCTCCTTACACTCGTGCGTCTCCATCGACCTTAAAAGAAAGGGAGGACACGCAACTGCTGGCAAGTAAATTCAGCACATTGGCTCAACACAAAAGAGACAGCTCTGTGGTGACCCTTCTTCCACGGTAAAACATTTCCTAGCGAATAAGGAATCTTCCCATCGCAATGACAATATGAGAGAATGGCCACCGATGGATTTGCCGCTGTGCCTACAAACATCATCTTGAGGCCATACAGTAGTGAAGCACGGGAACCCAGGCGCTTCACCCTTTACCCTAGACCAGTGAAACACTGTCTCTAAAAATGCCCACATACCTGTATATATGCCCGTTTTAAGTTAACGCTAAACCGAAATCTTCTGTCCCACTCTTTTGCAGCATTTTATAGAAGTACACTGGGAAAGATTTTTCTGAAGGAAGAAACTGCAGGCGGCGTGGCTGAAATGAGAATATCATGCTGCACGAGCTCTTTGCCCTCAGATGTAGAAGTGTCATCAGTGGGCATCATAGAGAAACGGGACTTTAATAAGAGATCATCAACCTCTGTGAATTCCCTTTGTTCTAGACGCCTGAAATAAAGAGTTGTCCTGAGTCACATAAACCTCCACCGAGGGGTCTTAATTTGGCCCGGAAACATGCCGGTATAAGAGAATTCCGAAGAAGGCTGAACGTCCACAATTGAATGGTCCTTGCCAGAAATGAAGTGGCACCCGGATCAGCCTGGGAAACTTCAGCTTCCATTAGACAATGAGGATGTGAGAATCTGGTACGTCCACAATTCACGGTTTCCTTAGATCCATGAAATTCCGTGTTGAATTTTAGTCAGAAAATGAAAACTCCAGGGCCTCTGTTCAGCAGGCCCGGGTGTAGCTCCCAGAGGCACAGTGGTGCTCCTCTAGAATTTGGATAAATATCGTTTTCACTGGAATAAAGAACCTTGATCAAGCCAGGTGGGTCTTGACAAACGAAATTGCTGCGTGTGCCCGGTATACTGACAAGCACCCACCTGTGCTGGTCCATGGCTTATTCAGCACAGGAACCTGCATCGATTGAGCCAAGACAAAGGAAAGCTCAGGGAGGCAGCACCCGTGTAGAAAAGCATTTGTACTTCAAAGATGAGGCCAATGCGGTGAAAGGACTAAGCCATGGCAAACAGTTTTCATCATCGGCAGAATTTCACGGAGCAATATTGCTGGCAGAGAAAAGGCACCACCTGAGGGAGGCACGCTCAACAAAACTACCTAGGGCAGGAGCCGGGATGCCCCCAGGCACTAGGCGTGTCAGGCCTCAGCATTGTAAGGAGAGTTCACTGAAGTCCCTGAGTGAAGTTTTCTCCGCTGTCCTCCGTCTACGTTCCTAAAATTTACTCTGCGGTTTCTGATGATCCTGGGTTATGAACGGCCACCATTCACCGTTCTCCTTACACTCGTGCGTCTCCACGACTTTAAAAAGAAAGGGAGGACACGCAACTGCTGGCAAGTAAATTCAGCACACTTTGTCTCAACACAAAAGAGACAGCTCTGTGGTGACCCTTCTTCCACGGTAAAACATTTCCTAGCGAATAAGGAATCTTCCCATCGCAATGACAATATGAGAGAATGGCCACCGATGGATTTGCCGCTGTGCCTACAAACATCATCTTGAGGCCATACAGTAGTGAAGCACGGGAACCCAGGCGCTTCACCCTTTACCCTAGACCAGTGAAACACTGTCTCTAAAAATGCCCACATGCCTGTATCTATGCCCGTTTAAAGTTAACGCTAAACCGAAATCTTCTGTCCCACTCTTTTGCAGCATTTTATAGAAGTACACTGGGAAAGATTGTTCTGCAAGGAAGAAACTGCAGGCGGCGTGGCTGAAATGAGAATATCATGCTGCACGAGCTCTTTGCCCTCAGATGTAGAAGTGTCATCAGTGGGCATCATAGAGAAACGGGACTTTAATAAGAGATCATCAACCTCTGTGAATTCCCTTTGTTCTAGACGCCTGAAATAAAGAGTTGTCCTGAGTCACATAAACCTCCACCGAGGGGTCTTAATTTGGCCCGGGAACATGCCGGTATAAGAGAATTCCGAAGAAGGCTGAACGTCCACAATTGAATGGTCCTTGCCAGAAATGAAGTGGCACCCGGATCAGCCTGGGAAGCTTCAGCTTCCATTAGACAATGAAGATGTGAGAATCTGGTCCGTCCACAATTCACGGTTTCCTTAGATCCATGAAATTCCGTGTTGAATTTTAGTCAGAAAATGAAAACTCCAGGGCCTCTGTTCAGCAGGCCCGGGTGTAACTCCCAGAGGCACACTGGTGCTCCTCTAGAATTTGGATAAAAATCGTTTTCACTGGAATAAAGAACCTTGATCAAGCCAGGTGGGTCTTGACAAACGAAATTGCTGCGTGTGTCCGGTATACTGACAAGCACCCACCTGTGCTGGTCCATGGCTTATTCAGCACAGGAACCTGCATCGATTGAGCCAAGACAAAGGAAAGCTCAGGGAGGCAGCACCCGTGTAGAAAAGCATTTGTACTTCAAAGATGAGGCCAATGAGGTGAAAGGACAAAGCCAGGGCAAACAGTTTTCATCATCGGCAGAATTTCACGGAGCAATATTGCTGGGAGAGAAAAGGCACCACCTGAGCGAGGCACGCTCAACAAAACTACCTAGGGCAGGAGCCGGGATGCCCCCAGGCACTAGGCATGTCAGGCCTCAGCATTGTAAGGAGAGTTCACTGAAGTCCCTGAGTGAAGTTTTCTCCGCTGTCCTACGTCTACGTTCCTAAAATTTACTCTGCGGTTTCTGATGATCCTGGGTTATGAACGGCCACCATTCACCGTTCTCCTTACACTCGTGCGTCTCCATCGACCTTAAAAGAAAGGGAGGACACGCAACTGCTGGCAAGTAAATTCAGCACTTTGTCTCAACACAAAAGAGACAGCTCTGTGGTGACCCTTCTTCCACGGTAAAACATTTCCTAGCGAATTAGGAATCTTCCCATCGCAATGACAATATGAGAGAATGGCCACCGATGGATTTGCCGCTGTGCCTACAAACATCATCTTGAGGCCATACAGTAGTGAAGCACGGGAACCCAGGCGCTTCACCCTTTACCCTAGACCAGTGAAACACTGTCTCTAAAAATGCCCACATGCCTGTATCTATGCCCGTTTAAAGTTAACGCTAAACCGAAATCTTCTGTCCCACTCTTTTGCAGCATTTTAAAGAAGTACACTGGGAAAGATTTTTCTGCAAGGAAGAAACTGCAGGCGGCGTGGCTGAAATGAGAATATCATGCTGCACGAGCTCTTTGCCCTCAGATGTAGAAGTGTCATCAGTGGGCATCATAGAGAAACGGGACTTTAATAAGAGATCATCAACCTCTGTGAATTCCCTTTGTTCTAGACGCCTGAAATAAAGAGTTGTCCTGAGTCACATAAACCTCCAACGAGGGGTCTTAATTTGGCCCGGGAACATGCCGGTATAAGAGAATTCCAAGAAGGCTGAACGTCCACAATTGAATGGTCCTTGCCAGAAATGAAGTGGCACCCGGATCAGCCTGGGAAGCTTCAGCTTCCATTAGACAATGAAGATGTGAGAATCTGCTACGTCCACAATTCACGGTTTCCTTAGATCCATGAAATTCCGTGTTGAATTTTAGTCAGAAAATGAAAACTCCAGGGCCTCTGTTCAGCAGGCCCGGGTGTAACTCCCAGAGGCACACTGGTTCTCCTCTAGAATTTGGATAAAAATCGTTTTCACTGGAATAAAGAACCTTGATCAAGCCAGGTGGGTCTTGACAAACGAAATTGCTGCGTGTGTCCGGTATACTGACAAGCACCCACCTGTGCTGGTCCATGGCTTATTCAGCACAGGAACCTGCATCGATTGAGCCAAGACAAAGGAAAGCTCAGGGAGGCAGCACCCGTGTAGAAAAGCATTTGTACTTCAAAGATGAGGCCAATGAGGTGAAAGGACAAAGCCAGGGCAAACAGTTTTCATCATCGGCAGAATTTCACGGAGCAATATTGCTGGGAGAGAAAAGGCACCACGTGAGGGAGGCACGCTCAACAAAACTACCTAGGGCAGGAGCCGGGTTGCCCCCAGGCACTAGGCGTGTCAGGCCTCAGCATTGTAAAGAGAGTTCACTGAAGTCCCTGAGTGAAGTTTTCTCCGCTGTCCTACGTCTACGTTCCTAAAATTTACTCTGCGGTTTCTCATGATCCTGGGTTATGAACGACCACCATTCACCGTTCTCCTTACACTCGTGCGTCTCCATCGACCTTAAAAGAAAGGGAGGACACGCAACTGCTGGCAGGTAAATTCAGCACACTTGGTCTCAACACAAAAGAGACAGCTCTGTGGTGACCCTTCTTCCACGGGAAAACATTTCCTAGCGAATAAGGAATCTTCCCATCGCAATGACAATATGAGAGAATGGCCACCGATGGATTTGCCGCTGTGCCTACAAACATCATTTTGAGGCCATACAGTAGTGAAGCACGGGAACCCAGGCGCTTCACCCTTTACCCTAGACCAGTGAAACACTGTCTCTAAAAATGCCCACATGCCTGTATCTATGCCCGTTTAAAGTTAACGCTAAACCGAAATCTTCTGTCCCACTCTTTTGCAGCATTTTAAAGAAGTACACTGGGAAAGGTTTTTCTGCAAGGAAGAAACTGCAGGCGGCGTGGCTGAAATGAGAATATCATGCTGCACGGGCTCTTTGCCCTCAGATGTAGAAGTGTCATCAGTGGGCATCATAGAGAAACGGGACTCTAATAAGTGATCATCAACCTCTGTGAATTCCCTTTGTTCTAGACGCCTGAAATAAAGAGTTGTCCTGAGTCACATAAACCTCCACCGAGGGGTCCTAATTTCGCCAGGGAACATGCCGGTATAAGAGAATTCCGAAGAAGGCTGAACGTCCACAATTGAATGGTCATTGCCAGAAATGAAGTGGCAGCCGGATCAACCTGGGAAACTTCAGCTTCCGTTAGACAATGAAGATGTGAGAATCTGGTACGTCCACAATTCACGGTTTCCTTAGATCCATGAAATTCCGTGTTGAATTTTAGTCAGAAAATGAAAACTCCGGAGCCTCTGTTCAGCAGGCCCGGGTGTAGCTCCCAGAGGCACACTGGTGCTCCTCTAGAATTTGGATAAAAATCGTTTTCACTGGAATAAAGAACCTTGATCAAGCCAGGTGGGTCTTGACAAACGAAATTGCTGCGTGTGCCCGGTATACTGACATGCACCCACCTGTGCTGGTCCATGGCTTATTCAGCACAGGAACCTGCATCGATTGAGCCAAGACAAAGGAAAGCTCAGGGAGGCAGCACCCGTGTAGAAAAGCATTTGTACTTCAAAGATGAGGAAAATGAGGTGAAAGGACAAAGCCATGGCAAACAGTTTTCATCATCGGCAGAATTTCACGGAGCAATATTGCTGGCAGAGAAAAGGCACCACCTGAGGGAGGCACGCTCAACAAAACTACCTAGGGCAGGAGCCGGGATGCCCCCAGGCACTAGGCATGTCAGGCCTCAGCATTGTAAGGAGAGTTCACTGAAGTCCCTGAGTGAAGTTTTCTCCGCTGTCCTACGTCTACGTTCCTAAAATTTACTCTGCGGTTTCTGATGCACCTGGGTTATGAACGGCCACCATTCACCGTTCTCCTTACACTCGTGCGTCTCCATCGACCTTAAAAGAAAGGGAGGACACGCAACTGCTGGCAAGTAAATTCAGCACATTGGCTCAACACAAAAGAGACAGCTCTGTGGTGACCCTTCTTCCACGGTAAAACATTTCCTAGCGAATAAGGAATCTTCCCATCGCAATGACAATATGAGAGAATGGCCACCGATGGATTTGCCGCTGTGCCTACAAACATCATCTTGAGGCCATACAGTAGTGAAGCACGGGAACCCAGGCGCTTCACCCTTTACCCTAGACCAGTGAAACACTGTCTCTAAAAATGCCCACATACCTGTATATATGCCCGTTTTAAGTTAACGCTAAACCGAAATCTTCTGTCCCACTCTTTTGCAGCATTTTATAGAAGTACACTGGGAAAGATTTTTCTGAAGGAAGAAACTGCAGGCGGCGTGGCTGAAATGAGAATATCATGCTGCACGAGCTCTTTGCCCTCAGATGTAGAAGTGTCATCAGTGGGCATCATAGAGAAACGGGACTTTAATAAGAGATCATCAACCTCTGTGAATTCCCTTTGTTCTAGACGCCTGAAATAAAGAGTTGTCCTGAGTCACATAAACCTCCACCGAGGGGTCTTAATTTGGCCCGGAAACATGCCGGTATAAGAGAATTCCGAAGAAGGCTGAACGTCCACAATTGAATGGTCATTGCCAGAAATGAAGTGGCACCCGGATCAGCCTGGGAAACTTCAGCTTCCATTAGACAATGAGGATGTGAGAATCTGGTACGTCCACAATTCACGGTTTCCTTAGATCCATGAAATTCCGTGTTGAATTTTAGTCAGAAAATGAAAACTCCAGGGCCTCTGTTCAGCAGGCCCGGGTGTAGCTCCCAGAGGCACAGTGGTGCTCCTCTAGAATTTGGATAAATATCGTTTTCACTGGAATAAAGAACCTTGATCAAGCCAGGTGGGTCTTGACAAACGAAATTGCTGCGTGTGCCCGGTATACTGACAAGCACCCACCTGTGCTGGTCCATGGCTTATTCAGCACAGGAACCTGCATCGATTGAGCCAAGACAAAGGAAAGCTCAGGGAGGCAGCACCCGTGTAGAAAAGCATTTGTACTTCAAAGATGAGGCCAATGCGGTGAAAGGACTAAGCCATGGCAAACAGTTTTCATCATCGGCAGAATTTCACGGAGCAATATTGCTGGCAGAGAAAAGGCACCACCTGAGGGAGGCACGCTCAACAAAACTACCTAGGGCAGGAGCCGGGATGCCCCCAGGCACTAGGCGTGTCAGGCCTCAGCATTGTAAGGAGAGTTCACTGAAGTCCCTGAGTGAAGTTTTCTCCGCTGTCCTCCGTCTACGTTCCTAAAATTTACTCTGCGGTTTCTGATGATCCTGGGTTATGAACGGCCACCATTCACCGTTCTCCTTACACTCGTGCGTCTCCACGACTTTAAAAAGAAAGGGAGGACACGCAACTGCTGGCAAGTAAATTCAGCACACTTTGTCTCAACACAAAAGAGACAGCTCTGTGGTGACCCTTCTTCCACGGTAAAACATTTCCTAGCGAATAAGGAATCTTCCCATCGCAATGACAATATGAGAGAATGGCCACCGATGGATTTGCCGCTGTGCCTACAAACATCATCTTGAGGCCATACAGTAGTGAAGCACGGGAACCCAGGCGCTTCACCCTTTACCCTAGACCAGTGAAACACTGTCTCTAAAAATGCCCACATGCCTGTATCTATGCCCGTTTAAAGTTAACGCTAAACCGAAATCTTCTGTCCCACTCTTTTGCAGCATTTTATAGAAGTACACTGGGAAAGATTGTTCTGCAAGGAAGAAACTGCAGGCGGCGTGGCTGAAATGAGAATATCATGCTGCACGAGCTCTTTGCCCTCAGATGTAGAAGTGTCATCAGTGGGCATCATAGAGAAACGGGACTTTAATAAGAGATCATCAACCTCTGTGAATTCCCTTTGTTCTAGACGCCTGAAATAAAGAGTTGTCCTGAGTCACATAAACCTCCACCGAGGGGTCTTAATTTGGCCCGGGAACATGCCGGTATAAGAGAATTCCGAAGAAGGCTGAACGTCCACAATTGAATGGTCCTTGCCAGAAATGAAGTGGCACCCGGATCAGCCTGGGAAGCTTCAGCTTCCATTAGACAATGAAGATGTGAGAATCTGGTCCGTCCACAATTCACGGTTTCCTTAGATCCATGAAATTCCGTGTTGAATTTTAGTCAGAAAATGAAAACTCCAGGGCCTCTGTTCAGCAGGCCCGGGTGTAACTCCCAGAGGCACACTGGTGCTCCTCTAGAATTTGGATAAAAATCGTTTTCACTGGAATAAAGAACCTTGATCAAGCCAGGTGGGTCTTGACAAACGAAATTGCTGCGTGTGTCCGGTATACTGACAAGCACCCACCTGTGCTGGTCCATGGCTTATTCAGCACAGGAACCTGCATCGATTGAGCCAAGACAAAGGAAAGCTCAGGGAGGCAGCACCCGTGTAGAAAAGCATTTGTACTTCAAAGATGAGGCCAATGAGGTGAAAGGACAAAGCCAGGGCAAACAGTTTTCATCATCGGCAGAATTTCACGGAGCAATATTGCTGGGAGAGAAAAGGCACCACCTGAGCGAGGCACGCTCAACAAAACTACCTAGGGCAGGAGCCGGGATGCCCCCAGGCACTAGGCATGGCAGGCCTCAGCATTGTAAGGAGAGTTCACTGAAGTCCCTGAGTGAAGTTTTCTCCGCTGTCCTACGTCTACGTTCCTAAAATTTACTCTGCGGTTTCTGATGATCCTGGGTTATGAACGGCCACCATTCACCGTTCTCCTTACACTCGTGCGTCTCCATCGACCTTAAAAGAAAGGGAGGACACGCAACTGCTGGCAAGTAAATTCAGCACTTTGTCTCAACACAAAAGAGACAGCTCTGTGGTGACCCTTCTTCCACGGTAAAACATTTCCTAGCGAATTAGGAATCTTCCCATCGCAATGACAATATGAGAGAATGGCCACCGATGGATTTGCCGCTGTGCCTACAAACATCATCTTGAGGCCATACAGTAGTGAAGCACGGGAACCCAGGCGCTTCACCCTTTACCCTAGACCAGTGAAACACTGTCTCTAAAAATGCCCACATGCCTGTATCTATGCCCGTTTAAAGTTAACGCTAAACCGAAATCTTCTGTCCCACTCTTTTGCAGCATTTTAAAGAAGTACACTGGGAAAGATTTTTCTGCAAGGAAGAAACTGCAGGCGGCGTGGCTGAAATGAGAATATCATGCTGCACGAGCTCTTTGCCCTCAGATGTAGAAGTGTCATCAGTGGGCATCATAGAGAAACGGGACTTTAATAAGAGATCATCAACCTCTGTGAATTCCCTTTGTTCTAGACGCCTGAAATAAAGAGTTGTCCTGAGTCACATAAACCTCCAACGAGGGGTCTTAATTTGGCCCGGGAACATGCCGGTATAAGAGAATTCCAAGAAGGCTGAACGTCCACAATTGAATGGTCCTTGCCAGAAATGAAGTGGCACCCGGATCAGCCTGGGAAGCTTCAGCTTCCATTAGACAATGAAGATGTGAGAATCTGCTACGTCCACAATTCACGGTTTCCTTAGATCCATGAAATTCCGTGTTGAATTTTAGTCAGAAAATGAAAACTCCAGGGCCTCTGTTCAGCAGGCCCGGGTGTAACTCCCAGAGGCACACTGGTTCTCCTCTAGAATTTGGATAAAAATCGTTTTCACTGGAATAAAGAACCTTGATCAAGCCAGGTGGGTCTTGACAAATGAAATTGCTGCGTGTGTCCGGTATACTGACAAGCACCCACCTGTGCTGGTCCATGGCTTATTCAGCACAGGAACCTGCATCGATTGAGCCAAGACAAAGGAAAGCTCAGGGAGGCAGCACCCGTGTAGAAAAGCATTTGTACTTCAAAGATGAGGCCAATGAGGTGAAAGGACAAAGCCAGGGCAAACAGTTTTCATCATCGGCAGAATTTCACGGAGCAATATTGCTGGGAGAGAAAAGGCACCAAGTGAGGGAGGCACGCTCAACAAAACTACCTAGGGCAGGAGCCGGGTTGCCCCCAGGCACTAGGCGTGTCAGGCCTCAGCATTGTAAAGAGAGTTCACTGAAGTCCCTGAGTGAAGTTTTCTCCGCTGTCCTACGTCTACGTTCCTAAAATTTACTCTGCGGTTTCTCATGATCCTGGGTTATGAACGACCACCATTCACCGTTCTCCTTACACTCGTGCGTCTCCATCGACCTTAAAAGAAAGGGAGGACACGCAACTGCTGGCAGGTAAATTCAGCACACTTGGTCTCAACACAAAAGAGACAGCTCTGTGGTGACCCGTCTTCCGCGGTAAAACATTTCCTAGCGAATAAGGAATCTTCCCATCGCAATGACAATATGAGAGAATGGCCACCGATGGATTTGCCGCTGTGCCTACAAACATCATCTTGAGGCCATACAGTAGTGAAGCACGGGAACCCAGGCGCTTCACCCTTTACCCTAGACCAGTGAAACACTGTCTCTAAAAATGCCCACATGCCTGTATCTATGCCCGTTTTAAGTTAACGTTAAACCGAAATCTTCTGTCCCACTCTTTTGCAGCATTTTAAAGAAGTACACTGGGAAAGATTTTTCTGCAAGGAAGAAACTGCAGGCGGCGTGGCTGAAATGAGAATATCATGCTGCACGAGCTCTTTGCCCTCAGATGTAGAAGTGTCATCAGTGGGCATCATAGAGAAACGGGACTTTAATAAGTGATCATCAACCTCTGTGTATTCCCTTTGTTCTAGACGCCTGAAATAAAGAGTTGTCCTGAGTCACATAAACCTCCACCGAGGGGTCTTAATGTGGCGCGGGAACATGCCGGTATAAGAGAATTCCGAAGAAGGCTGAACGTCCACAATTGAATGGTCATTGCCAGAAATGAAGTGGCAGCCGGATCAACCTGGGAAACTTCAGCTTCCGTTAGACAATGAAGATGTGAGAATCTGGTACGTCCACAATTCACGGTTTCCTTAGATCCATGAAATTCCGTGTTGAATTTTAGTCAGAAAATGAAAACTCCGGAGCCTCTGTTCAGCAGGCCCGGGTGTAGCTCCCAGAGGCACACTGGTGCACCTCTAGAATTTGGATAAAAATCGTTTTCACTGGAATAAAGAACCTTGATCAAGCCAGGTGGGTCTTGACAAACGAAATTGCTGCGTGTGCCCGGTATACTGACATGCACCCACCTGTGCTGGTCCATGGCTTATTCAGCACAGGAACCTGCATCGATTGAGCCAAGACAAAGGAAAGCTCAGGGAGGCAGCACCCGTGTAGAAAAGCATTTGTACTTCAAAGATGAGGAAAATGAGGTGAAAGGACAAAGCCATGGCAAACAGTTTTCATCATCGGCAGAATTTCACGGAGCAATATTGCTGGCAGAGAAAAGGCACCACCTGAGGGAGGCACGCTCAACAAAACTACCTAGGGCAGGAGCCGGGATGCCCCCAGGCACTAGGCATGTCAGGCCTCAGCATTGTAAGGAGAGTTCACTGAAGTCCCTGAGTGAAGTTTTCTCCGCTGTCCTACGTCTACGTTCCTAAAATTTACTCTGCGGTTTCTGATGATCCTGGGTTATGAACGGCCACCATTCACCGTTCTCCTTACACTCGTGCGTCTCCATCGACCTTAAAAGAAAGGGAGGACACGCAACTGCTGGCAAGTAAATTCAGCACATTGGCTCAACACAAAAGAGACAGCTCTGTGGTGACCCTTCTTCCACGGTAAAACATTTCCTAGCGAATAAGGAATCTTCCCATCGCAATGACAATATGAGAGAATGGCCACCGATGGATTTGCCGCTGTGCCTACAAACATCATCTTGAGGCCATACAGTAGTGAAGCACGGGAACCCAGGCGCTTCACCCTTTACCCTAGACCAGTGAAACACTGTCTCTAAAAATGCCCACATACCTGTATATATGCCCGTTTTAAGTTAACGCTATACCGAAATCTTCTGTCCCACTCTTTTGCAGCATTTTATAGAAGTACACTGGGAAAGATTTTTCTGAAGGAAGAAACTGCAGGCGGCGTGGCTGAAATGAGAATATCATGCTGCACGAGCTCTTTGCCCTCAGATGTAGAAGTGTCATCAGTGGGCATCATAGAGAAACGGGACTTTAATAAGAGATCATCAACCTCTGTGAATTCCCTTTGTTCTAGACGCCTGAAATAAAGAGTTGTCCTGAGTCACATAAACCTCCACCGAGGGGTCTTAATTTGGCCCGGAAACATGCCGGTATAAGAGAATTCCGAAGAAGGCTGAACGTCCACAATTGAATGGTCCTTGCCAGAAATGAAGTGGCACCCGGATCAGCCTGGGAAACTTCAGCTTCCATTAGACAATGAGGATGTGAGAATCTGGTACGTCCACAATTCACGGTTTCCTTAGATCCATGAAATTCCGTGTTGAATTTTAGTCAGAAAATGAAAACTCCAGGGCCTCTGTTCAGCAGGCCCGGGTGTAGCTCCCAGAGGCACAGTGGTGCTCCTCTAGAATTTGGATAAATATCGTTTTCACTGGAATAAAGAACCTTGATCAAGCCAGGTGGGTCTTGACAAACGAAATTGCTGCGTGTGCCCGGTATACTGACAAGCACCCACCTGTGCTGGTCCATGGCTTATTCAGCACAGGAACCTGCATCGATTGAGCCAAGACAAAGGAAAGCTCAGGGAGGCAGCACCCGTGTAGAAAAGCATTTGTACTTCAAAGATGAGGCCAATGAGGTGAAAGGACTAAGCCATGGCAAACAGTTTTCATCATCGGCAGAATTTCACGGAGCAATATTGCTGGCAGAGAAAAGGCACCACGTGAGGGAGGCACGCTCAACAAAACTACCTAGGGCAGGAGCCGGGATGCCCCCAGGCACTAGGCGTGTCAGGCCTCAGCATTGTAAGGAGAGTTCACTGAAGTCCCTGAGTGAAGTTTTCTCCGCTGTCCTCCGTCTACGTTCCTAAAATTTACTCTGCGGTTTCTGATGATCCTGGGTTATGAACGGCCACCATTCACCGTTCTCCTTACACTCGTGCGTCTCCACGACTTTAAAAAGAAAGGGAGGACACGCAACTGCTGGCAAGTAAATTCAGCACACTTTGTCTCAACACAAAAGAGACAGCTCTGTGGTGACCCTTCTTCCACGGTAAAACATTTCCTAGCGAATAAGGAATCTTCCCATCGCAATGACAATATGAGAGAATGGCCACCGATGGATTTGCCGCTGTGCCTACAAACATCATCTTGAGGCCATACAGTAGTGAAGCACGGGAACCCAGGCGCTTCACCCTTTACCCTAGACCAGTGAAACACTGTCGCTAAAAATGCCCACATGCCTGTATCTATGCCCGTTTAAAGTTAACGCTAAACCGAAATCTTCTGTCCCACTCTTTTGCAGCATTTTATAGAAGTACACTGGGAAAGATTGTTCTGCAAGGAAGAAACTGCAGGCGGCGTGGCTGAAATGAGAATATCATGCTGCACGAGCTCTTTGCCCTCAGATGTAGAAGTGTCATCAGTGGGCATCATAGAGAAACGGGACTTTAATAAGAGATCATCAACCTCTGTGAATTCCCTTTGTTCTAGACGCCTGAAATAAAGAGTTGTCCTGAGTCACATAAACCTCCACCGAGGGGTCTTAATTTGGCCCGGAAACATGCCGGTATAAGAGAATTCCGAAGAAGGCTGAACGTCCACAATTGAATGGTCCTTGCCAGAAATGAAGTGGCACCCGGATCAGCCTGGGAAGCTTCAGCTTCCATTAGACAATGAAGATGTGAGAATCTGCTACGTCCACAATTCACGGTTTCCTTAGATCCATGAAATTCCGTGTTGAATTTTAGTCAGAAAATGAAAACTCCAGGGCCTCTGTTCAGCAGGCCCGGGTGTAACTCCCAGAGGCACACTGGTGCTCCTCTAGAATTTGGATAAAAATCGTTTTCACTGGAATAAAGAACCTTGATCAAGCCAGGTGGGTCTTGACAAACGAAATTGCTGCGTGTGTCCGGTATACTGACAAGCACCCACCTGTGCTGGTCCATGGCTTATTCAGCACAGGAACCTGCATCGATTGAGCCAAGACAAAGGAAAGCTCAGGGAGGCAGCACCCGTGTAGAAAAGCATTTGTACTTCAAAGATGAGGCCAATGAGGTGAAAGGACAAAGCCAGGGCAAACAGTTTTCATCATCGGCAGAATTTCACGGAGCAATATTGCTGGGAGAGAAAAGGCACCACCTGAGCGAGGCACGCTCAACAAAACTACCTAGGGCAGGAGCCGGGTTGCCCCCAGGCACTAGGCGTGTCAGGCCTCAGCATTGTAAGGAGAGTTCACTGAAGTCTCTGAGTGAAGTTTTCTCCGCTGTCCTACGTCTACGTTCCTAAAATTTACTCTGCGGTTTCTCATGATCCTGGGTTATGAACGGCCACAATTCACCGTTCTCCTTACACTCGTGCGTCTCCATCGACCTTAAAAGAAAGGGAGGACACGCAACTGCTGGCAGGTAAATTCAGCACACTTGGTCTCAACACAAAAGAGACAGCTCTGTGGTGACCCGTCTTCCGCGGTAAACATTTCCTAGCGAATAAGGAATCTTCCCATCGCAATGACAATATGAGAGAATGGCCACCGATGGATTTGCCGCTGTGCCTACAAACATCATCTTGAGGCCATACAGTAGTGAAGCACGGGAACCCAGGCACTTCACCCTTTACCCTAGACCAGTGAAACACTGTCTCTAAAAATGCCGACATGCCTGTATCTATGCCCGTTTTAAGTTAACGTTAAACCGAAATCTTCTGTCCCACTCTTTTGCAGCATTTTAAAGAAGTACACTGGGAAAGATTTTTCTGCAAGGAAGAAACTGCAGGCGGCGTGGCTGAAATGAGAATATCATGCTGCACGAGCTCTTTGCCCTCAGATGTAGAAGTGTCCTCAGTGGGCATCATAGAGAAACGGGACTTTAATAAGTGATCATCAACCTCTGTGAATTCCCTTTGTTCTAGACGCCTGAAATAAAGAGTTGTCCTGAGTCACATAAACCTCCACCGAGGGGTCTTAATGTGACGCGGGAACATGCCGGTATAAGAGAATTCCGAAGAAGGCTGAACGTCCACAATTGAATGGTCATTGCCAGAAATGAAGTGGCAGCCGGATCAACCTGGGAAACTTCAGCTTCCGTTAGACAATGAAGATGTGAGAATCTGGTACGTCCACAATTCACGGTTTCCTTAGATCCATGAAATTCCGTGTTGAATTTTAGTCAGAAAATGAAAACTCCGGAGCCTCTGTTCAGCAGGCCCGGGTGTAGCTCCCAGAGGCACACTGGTGCTCCTCTAGAATTTGGATAAAAATCGTTTTCACTGGAATAAAGAACCTTGATCAAGCCAGGTGGGTCTTGACAAACGAAATTGCTGCGTGTGCCCGGTATACTGACATGCACCCACCTGTGCTGGTCCATGGCTTATTCAGCACAGGAACCTGCATCGATTGAGCCAAGACAAAGGAAAGCTCAGGGAGGCAGCACCCGTGTAGAAAAGCATTTGTACTTCAAAGATGAGGAAAATGAGGTGAAAGGACAAAGCCATGGCAAACAGTTTTCATCATCGGCAGAATTTAACGGAGCAATATTGCTGGCAGAGAAAAGGCACCACCTGAGGGAGGCACGCTCAACAAAACTACCTAGGGCAGGAGCCGGGATGCCCCCAGGCACTAGGCATGTCAGGCCTCAGCATTGTAAGGAGAGTTCACTGAAGTCCCTGAGTGAAGTTTTCTCCGCTGTCCTACGTCTACGTTCCTAAAATTTACTCTGCGGTTTCTGATGATCCTGGGTTATGAACGGCCACCATTCACCGTTCTCCTTACACTCGTGCGTCTCCATCGACCTTAAAAGAAAGGGAGGACACGCAACTGCTGGCAAGTAAATTCAGCACTTTGTCTCAACACAAAAGAGACAGCTCTGTGGTGACCCTTCTTCCACGGTAAAACATTTCCTAGCGAATTAGGAATCTTCCCATCGCAATGACAATATGAGAGAATGGCCACCGATGGATTTGCCGCTGTGCCTACAAACATCATCTTGAGGCCATACAGTAGTGAAGCACGGGAACCCAGGCGCTTCACCCTTTACCCTAGACCAGTGAAACACTGTCTCTAAAAATGCCCACATGCCTGTATCTATGCCCGTTTAAAGTTAACGCTAAACCGAAATCTTCTCTCCCACTATTTTGCAGCATTTTAAAGAAGTACACTGGGAAAGATTTTTCTGCAAGGAAGAAACTGCAGGCGGCGTGGCTGAAATGAGAATATCATGCTGCACGAGCTCTTTGCCCTCAGATGTAGAAGTGTCATCAGTGGGCATCATAGAGAAACGGGACTTTAATAAGAGATCATCAACCTCTGTGAATTCCCTTTGTTCTAGACGCCTGAAATAAAGAGTTGTCCTGAGTCACATAAACCTCCACCGAGGGGTCTTAATTTGGCCCGGGAACATGCCGGTATAAGAGAATTCCAAGAAGGCTGAACGTCCACAATTGAATGGTCCTTGCCAGAAATGAAGTGGCACCCGGATCAGCCTGGGAAGCTTCAGCTTCCATTAGACAATGAAGATGTGAGAATCTGCTACGTCCACAATTCACGGTTTCCTTAGATCCATGAAATTCCGTGTTGAATTTTAGTCAGAAAATGAAAACTCCAGGGCCTCTGTTCAGCAGGCCCGGGTGTAACTCCCAGAGGCACACTGGTGCTCCTCTAGAATTTGGATAAAAATCGTTTTCACTGGAATAAAGAACCTTGATCAAGCCAGGTGGGTCTTGACAAACGAAATTGCTGCGTGTGTCCGGTATACTGACAAGCACCCACCTGTGCTGGTCCATGGCTTATTCAGCACAGGAACCTGCATCGATTGAGCCAAGACAAAGGAAAGCTCAGGGAGGCAGCACCCGTGTAGAAAAGCATTTGTACTTCAAAGATGAGGCCAATGAGGTGAAAGGACAAAGCCAGGGCAAACAGTTTTCATCATCGGCAGAATTTCACGGAGCAATATTGCTGGGAGAGAAAAGGCACCACGTGAGGGAGGCACGCTCAACAAAACTACCTAGGGCAGGAGCCGGGTTGCCCCCAGGCACTAGGCGTGTCAGGCCTCAGCATTGTAAAGAGAGTTCACTGAAGTCCCTGAGTGAAGTTTTCTCCGCTGTCCTACGTCTACGTTCCTAAAATTTACTCTGCGGTTTCTCATGATCCTGGGTTATGAACGGCCGCCATTCACCGTTCTCCTTACACTCGTGCGTCTCCATCGACCTTAAAAGAAAGGGAGGACACGCAACTGCTGGCAGGTAAATTCAGCACACTTGGTCTCAACACAAAAGAGACAGCTCTGTGGTGACCCGTCTTCCGCGGTAAAACATTTCCTAGCGAATAAGGAATCTTCCCATCGCAATGACAATATGAGAGAATGGCCACCGATGGATTTGCCGCTGTGCCTACAAACATCATCTTGAGGCCATACAGTAGTGAAGCACGGGAACCCAGGCGCTTCACCCTTTACCCTAGACCAGTGAAACACTGTCTCTAAAAATGCCCACATGCCTGTATCTATGCCCGTTTTAAGTTAACGTTAAACCGAAATCTTCTGTCCCACTCTTTTGCAGCATTTTAAAGAAGTACACTGGGAAAGATTTTTCTGCAAGGAAGAAACTGCAGGCGGCGTGGCTGAAATGAGAATATCATGCTGCAAGAGCTCTTTGCCCTCAGATGTAGAAGTGTCATCAGTGGGCATCATAGAGAAACGGGACTTTAATAAGAGATCATCAACCTCTGTGAATTCCCTTTGTTCTAGACGCCTGAAATAAAGAGTTGTCCTGAGTCACATAAACCTCCACCGAGGGGTCTTAATTTGGCCCGGGAACATGCCGGTATAAGAGAATTCCAAGAAGGCTGAACGTCCACAATTGAATGGTCCTTGCCAGAAATGAAGTGGCACCCGGATCAGCCTGGGAAGCTTCAGCTTCCATTAGACAATGAAGATGTGAGAATCTGCTACGTCCACAATTCACGGTTTCCTTAGATCCATGAAATTCCGTGTTGAATTTTAGTCAGAAAATGAAAACTCCAGGGCCTCTGTTCAGCAGGCCCGGGTGTAACTCCCAGAGGCACACTGGTGCTCCTCTAGAATTTGGATAAAAATCGTTTTCACTGGAATAAAGAACCTTGATCAAGCCAGGTGGGTCTTGACAAACGAAATTGCTGCATGTGTCCGGTATACTGACAAGCACCCACCTGTGCTGGTCCATGGCTTATTCAGCACAGGAACCTGCATCGATTGAGCCAAGACAAAGGAAAGCTCAGGGAGGCAGCACCCGTGTAGAAAAGCATTTGTACTTCAAAGATGAGGCCAATGAGGTGAAAGGACAAAGCCAGGGCAAACAGTTTTCATCATCGGCAGAATTTCACGGAGCAATATTGCTGGGAGAGAAAAGGCACCACCTGAGGGAGGCACGCTCAACAAAACTACCTAGGGCAGGAGCCGGGTTGCCCCCAGGCACTAGGCGTGTCAGGCCTCAGCATTGTAAGGAGAGTTCACTGAAGTCTCTGAGTGAAGTTTTCTCCGCTGTCCTACGTCTACGTTCCTAAAATTTACTCTGCGGTTTCTCATGATCCTGGGTTATGAACGGCCACCATTCACCGTTCTCCTTACACTCGTGCGTCTCCATCGACCTTAAAAGAAAGGGAGGACACGCAACTGCTGGCAGGTAAATTCAGCACACTTGGTCTCAACACAAAAGAGACAGCTCTGTGGTGACCCGTCTTCCGCGGTAAAACATTTCCTAGCGAATAAGGAATCTTCCCATCGCAATGACAATATGAGAGAATGGCCACCGATGGATTTGCCGCTGTGCCTACAAACATCATCTTGAGGCCATACAGTAGTGAAGCACGGGAACCCAGGCGCTTCACCCTTTACCCTAGACCAGTGAAACACTGTCTCTAAAAATGCCCACATGCCTGTATCTATGCCCGTTTTAAGTTAACGTTAAACCGAAATCTTCTGTCCCACTCTTTTGCAGCATTTTAAAGAAGTACACTGGGAAAGATTTTTTGCAAGGAAGAAACTGCAGGCGGCGTGGCTGAAATGAGAATATCATGCTGCACGAGCTCTTTGCCCTCAGATGTAGAAGTGTCATCAGTGGGCATCATAGAGAAACGGGACTTTAATAAGTGATCATCAACCTCTGTGAATTCCCTTTGTTCTAGACGCCTGAAATAAAGAGTTGTCCTGAGTCACATAAACCTCCACCGAGGGGTCTTAATGTGGCGCGGGAACATGCCGGTATAAGAGAATTCCGAAGAAGGCTGAACGTCCACAATTGAATGGTCCTTGCCAGAAATGAAGTGGCAGCCGGATCAACCTGGGAAACTTCAGCTTCCGTTAGACAATGAAGATGTGAGAATCTGGTACGTCCACAATTCATGGTTTCCTTAGATCCATGAAATTCCGTGTTGAATTTTAGTCAGAAAATGAAAACTCCGGAGCCTCTGTTCAGCAGGCCCGGGTGTAGCTCCCAGAGGCACACTGGTGCTCCTCTAGAATTTGGATAAAAATCGTTTTCACTGGAATAAAGAACCTTGATCAAGCCAGGTGGGTCTTGACAAACGAAATTGCTGCGTGTGCCCGGTATACTGACATGCACCCACCTGTGCTGGTCCATGGCTTATTCAGCACAGGAACCTGCATCGATTGAGCCAAGACAAAGGAAAGCTCAGGGAGGCAGCACCCGTGTAGAAAAGCATTTGTACTTCAAAGATGAGGAAAATGAGGTGAAAGGACAAAGCCATGGCAAACAGTTTTCATCATCGGCAGAATTTCACGGAGCAATATTGCTGGGAGAGAAAAGGCACCACCTGAGGGAGGCACGCTCAACAAAACTACCTAGGGCAGGAGCCGGGTTGCCCCCAGGCACTAGGCGTGTCAGGCCTCAGCATTGTAAGGAGAGTTCACTGAAGTCCCTGAGTGAAGTTTTCTCCGCTGTCCTACGTCTACGTTCCTAAAATTAACTCTGCGGTTTCTGATGATCCTGGGTTATCAACGGCCACCATTCACCGTTCTCCTTACACTCGTGCATCTCCATCGACCTTAAAAGAAAGGGAGGACACGCAACTGCTGGCAGGTAAATTCAGCAGTTTGTCTCAACACAAAAGAGACAGCTCTGTGGTGACCCGTCTTCCACGGTAAAACATTTCCTGGCGAATAAGGAATCTTCCCATCGCAATGACAATATGAGAGAATGGCCACCGATGGATTTGCCGCTGTGCCTACAAACATCATCTTGAGGCCATACAGTAGTGAAGCACGGGAACCCAGGCGCTTCACCCTTTACCCTAGACCAGTGAAACACTGTCTCTAAAAATGCCCACATACCTGTATATATGCCCGTTTTAAGTTAACGCTAAACCGAAATCTTCTGTCCCACTCTTTTGCAGCATTTTATAGAAGTACACTGGGAAAGATTTTTCTGAAGGAAGAAACTGCAGGCGGCGTGGCTGAAATGAGAATATCATGCGGCACGAACTCTTTGCCCTCAGATGTAGAAGTGTCATCAGTGGGCATCATAGAGAAACGGGACTTTAATAAGAGATCATCAACCTCTGTGAATTCCCTTTCTTCTAGACGCCTTAAATAAAGAGTTGTCCTGAGTCACATAAACCTCCACCGAGGGGTCTTAATTTGGCCCGGGAACATGCCGGTATAAGAGAATTCCAAGAAGGCTGAACGTCCACAATTGAATGGTCCTTGCCAGAAATGAAGTGGCACCCGGATCAGCCTGGGAAGCTTCAGCTTCCATTAGACAATGAAGATGTGAGAATCTGCTACGTCCACAATTCACGGTTTCCTTAGATCCATGAAATTCCGTGTTGAATTTTAGTCAGAAAATGAAAACTCCAGGGCCTCTGTTCAGCAGGCCCGGGTGTAACTCCCAGAGGCACACTGGTGCTCCTCTAGAATTTGGATAAAAATCGTTTTCACTGGAATAAAGAACCTTGATCAAGCCAGGTGGGTCTTGACAAACGAAATTGCTGCGTGTGTCCGGTATACTGACAAGCACCCACCTGTGCTGGTCCATGGCTTATTCAGCACAGGAACCTGCATCGATTGAGCCAAGACAAAGGAAAGCTCAGGGAGGCAGCACCCGTGTAGAAAAGCATTTGTACTTCAAAGATGAGGCCAATGAGGTGAAAGGACAAAGCCAGGGCAAACAGTTTTCATCATCGGCAGAATTTCACGGAGCAATATTGCTGGGAGAGAAAAGGCACCACCTGAGGGAGGCACGCTCAACAAAACTACCTAGGGCAGGAGCCGGGTTGCCCCCAGGCACTAGGCGTGTCAGGCCTCAGCATTGTAAGGAGAGTTCACTGAAGTCTCTGTGTGAAGTTTTCTCCGCTGTCCTACGTCTACGTTCCTAAAATTTACTCTGCGGTTTCTCATGATCCTGGGTTATGAACGGCCACCATTCACCGTTCTCCTTACACTCGTGCGTCTCCATCGACCTTAAAAGAAAGGGAGGACACGCAACTGCTGGCAGGTAAATTCAGCACACGGTCTCAACACAAAAGAGACAGCTCTGTGGTGACCCGTCTTCCGCGGTAAAACATTTCCTAGCGAATAAGGAATCTTCCCATCGCAATGACAATATGAGAGAATGGCCACCGATGGATTTGCCGCTGTGCCTACAAACATCATCTTGAGGCCATACAGTAGTGAAGCACGGGAACCCAGGCGCTTCACCCTTTACCCTAGACCAGTGAAACACTGTCTCTAAAAATGCCCACATGCCTGTATCTATGCCCGTTTTAAGTTAACGTTAAACCGAAATCTTCTGTCCCACTCTTTTGCAGCATTTTAAAGAAGTACACTGGGAAAGATTTTTCTGCAAGGAAGAAACTGCAGGCGGCGTGGCTGAAATGAGAATATCATGCTGCACGAGCTCTTTGCCCTCAGATGTAGAAGTGTCATCAGTGGGCATCATAGAGAAACGGGACTTTAATAAGAGATCATCAACCTCTGTGAATTCCCTTTGTTCTAGACGCCTGAAATAAAGAGTTGTCCTGAGTCACATAAACCTCCACCGAGGGGTCTTAATGTGGCGCGGGAACATGCCGGTATAAGAGAATTCCGAAGAAGGCTGAACGTCCACAATTGAATGGTCATTGCCAGAAATGAAGTGGCAGCCGGATCAACCTGGGAAAGTTCAGCTTCCGTTAGACAATGAAGATGTGAGAATCTGGTACGTCCACAATTCATGGTTTCCTTAGATCCATGAAATTCCGTGTTGAATTTTAGTCAGAAAATGAAAACTCCGGAGCCTCTGTTCAGCAGGCCCGGGTGTAGCTCCAAGAGGCACACTGGTGCTCCTCTAGAATTTGGATAAAAATCGTTTTCACTGGAATAAAGAACCTTGATCAAGCCAGGTGGGTCTTGACAAACGAAATTGCTGCGTGTGCCCGGTATACTGACATGCACCCACCTGTGCTGGTCCATGGCTTATTCAGCACAGGAACCTGCATCGATTGAGCCAAGACAAAGGAAAGCTCAGGGAGGCAGCACCCGTGTAGAAAAGCATTTGTACTTCAAAGATGAGGAAAATGAGGTGAAAGGACAAAGCCATGGCAAACAGTTTTCATCATCGGCAGAATTTCACGGAGCAATATGGCTGGGAGAGAAAAGGCACCACCTGAGGGAGGAACGCTCAACAAAACTACCTAGGGCAGGAGCCGGGTTGCCCCCAAGCACTAGGCGTGTCAGGCCTCAGCATTGTAAGGAGAGTTCACTGAAATCCCTGAGTGAAGTTTTCTCCGCTGTCCTACGTCTACGTTCCTAAAATTAACTCTGCGGTTTCTGATGATCCTGGGTTATGAACGGCCACCATTCACCGTTCTCCTTACACTCGTGCATCTCCATCGACCTTAAAAGAAAGGGAGGACACGCAACTGCTGGCAGGTAAATTCAGCAGTTTGTCTCAACACAAAAGAGACAGCTCTGTGGTGACCCGTCTTCCACGGCAAAACATTTCCTAGCGAATAAGGAATCTTCCCATCGCAATGACAATATGAGAGAATGGCCACCGATGGATTTGCCGCTGTGCCTACAAACATCATCTTGAGGCCATACAGTAGTGAAGCACGGGAACCCAGGCGCTTCACCCTTTACCCTAGACCAGTGAAACACTGTCTCTAAAAATGCCCACATACCTGTATATATGCCCGTTTTAAGTTAACGCTAAACCGAAATCTTCTGTCCCACTCTTTTGCAGCATTTTATAGAAGTACACTGGGAAAGATTTTTCTGAAGGAAGAAACTGCAGGCGGCGTGGCTGAAATGAGAATATCATGCGGCACGAACTCTTTGCCCTCAGATGTAGAAGTGTCATCAGTGGGCATCATAGAGAAACGGGACTTTAATAAGAGATCATCAACCTCTGTGAATTCCCTTTGTTCTAGACGCCTGAAATAAAGAGTTGTCCTGAGTCACATAAACCTCCACCGAGGGGTCTTAATTTGGCCCGGGAAAATGCCGGTATAAGAGAATTCCGAAGAAGGCTGGACGTCCACAATTGAATGGTCCTTGCCAGAAATGAAGTGGCACCCGGATCAGCCTGGCAAACTCCAGATTCCATTAGACAATGAGGATGTGAGAATCTGCTACGTCCACAATTCACGGTTTCCTTAGATCCATGAAATTCCGTGTTGAATTTTAGTCAGAAAATGAAAACTCCAGGGCCTCTGTTCAGCAGGCCCGGGTGTAGCTCCCAGAGGCACACTGGTGCTCCTCTAGAATTTGGATAAAAATCGTTTTCACTGGAATAAAGAACCTTGATCAAGCCAGGTGGGTCTTGACAAACGAAATTGCTGCGTGTGCCTGGTATACTGACATGCACCCACCTGTGCTGGTCCATGGCTTATTCAGCACAGGAACCTGCATCGATTGAGCCAAGACAAAGGAAAGCTCAGGGAGGCAGCACCCGTGTAGAAAAGCATTTGTACTTCAAAGATGAGGCCAATGAGGTGAAAAGACAAAGCCATGGCAAACAGTTTTCATCATCGGCAGAATTTCACGGAGCAATATTGCTGGGAGAGAAAAGGCACCACCTGAGGGAGCACGCTCAACAAAACTACCTAGGGCAGGAGCCGGGTTGCCCCCAGGCACTAGGCGTGTCAGGCCTCAGCATTGTAAAGAGAGTTCACTGAAGTCCCTGAGTGAAGTTTTCTCCGCTGTCCTACGTCTATGTTCCTAAAATTTACTCTGCGGTTTCTGATGATCCTGGGTTATGAATGGCCACCATTCACCGTTCTCCTTACACTCGTGCGTCTCCATCGACCTTAAAAGAAAGGGAGGACACGCAGCTGCTGGCAAGTAAATTCAGCACTCTTTGTCTCAACACAAAAGAGACAGCTCTGTGGTGACCCTTCTTCCACGGTAAAACATTTCCTAGCGAATAAGGAATCTTCCCATCGCAATGACAATATGAGAGAATGGCCACCGATGGATTTGCCGCTGTGCCTACAAACATCATCTTGAGGCCATACAGTAGTGAAGCACGGGAACCCAGGCGCTTCACCCTTTACCCCAGACCAGTGAAACACTGTCTCTAAAAATGCCCACATGCCTGTATCTATGCCCGTTTAAAGTTAACGCTAAACCGAAATCTTCTGTCCCACTCTTTTGCAGCATTTTAAAGAAGTACACTGGGAAAGGTTTTTCTGCAAGGAAGAAACTGCAGGCGGCGTGGCTGAAATGAGAATATCATGCTGCATGAGCTCTTTGCCCTCAGATGTAGAAGTGTCATCAGTGGGCATCATAGAGAAACGGGACTTTAATAAGAGATCATCAACCTCTGTGAATTCCCTTTGTTCTAGACGCCTGAAATAAAGAGTTGTCCTGAGTCACATAAACCTCCACCGAGGGGTCCTAATTTCGCCCGGGAACATGCCGGTATAAGAGAATTCCGAAGAAGGCTGAACGTCCACAATTGAATGGTCCTTGCCAGAAATGAAGTGGCAGCCGGATCAGACTGGGAAGCTTAAGCTTCCATTAGATAATGAAGATGTGAGAATCTGGTACGTCCACAATTCACGGTTTCCTTAGATCCATGAAATTCCGTGTTGAATTTTAGTCAGGAAATGAAAACTCCGGAGCTTCTGTTCAGCAGGCCCGGGTGTAGCTCCCAGAGGCACACTGGTGCTCCTCTAGAATTTGGATAAAAATCGTTTTCACTGGAATAAAGAACCTTGATCAAGCCAGGTGGGTCTTGACAAATGAAATTGCTGCGTGTGCCCGGTATACTGACAAGCACCCACCTGTGCTGGTCCATGGCTTATTCAGCACAGGAACCTGCATCGATTGAGCCAAGACAAAGGAAAGCTCAGGGAGGCAGCACCCGTGTAGAAAAGCATTTGTACTTCAAAGATGAGGCCAATGAGGTGAAAGGACTAAGCCATGGCAAACAGTTTTCATCATCGGCAGAATTTCACGGAGCAATATTGCTGGGAGAGAAAAGGCACCACCTGAGGGAGCACGCTCAACAAAACTACCTAGGGCAGGAGCCGGGATGCCCCCAGGCACTAGGCATGTCAGGCCTCAGCATTGTATGGAGAGTTCACTGAAGTCCCTGAGTGAAGTTTTCTCCGCTGTCCTACGTCTACGTTCCTAAAATTTACTCTGCGGTTTCTGATGATCCTAGGTTATGAACGGCCACCATTCACCGTTCTCCTTACACTCGTGCATCTCCATCGACCTTAAAAGAAAGGGAGGACACGCAACTGCTGGCAGGTAAATTCAGCAAAGTTTGTCTCAACACAAAAGAGACAGCTCTGTGGTGACCCGTCTTCTACGGTAAAACATTTCCTGGCGAATAAGGAATCTTCCCATCGCAATGACAATATGAGAGAATGGCCACCGATGGATTTGCCGCTGTGCCTACAAACATCATCTTGAGGCCATACAGTAGTGAAGCACGGGAACCCAGGCGCTTCACCCTTTACCCTAGACCAGTGAAACACTGTCTCTAAAAATGCCCACATGCCTGTATCTATGCCCGTTTTAAGTTAACGCTAAACCGAAATCTTCTGTCCCACTCTTTTGCAGCATTTTAAAGAAGTACACTGGGAAAGATTTTTCTGCAAGGAAGAAACTGCAGGCGGCGTGGCTGAAATGAGAATATCATGCTGCACGAGCTCTTTGCCCTCAGATGTAGAAGTGTCATCAGTGGGCATCATAGAGAAACGGGACTTTAATAAGAGATCATCAACCTCTGTGAATTCCCTTTGTTCTAGACGCCTGAAATAAAGAGTTGTCCTGAGTCACATAAACCTCCACCGAGGGGTTTTAATTTGGCCCAGGAACATGCCGGTATAAGAGAATTCCGAAGAAGGCTGAACGTCCACAATTGAATGGTCCTTGCCAGAAATGAAGTGGCACCCGGATCAGCCTGGGAAGCTTCAGCTTCCATTAGACAATGAAGATGTGAGAATCTGGTCCGTCCACAATTCATGGTTTCCTTAGTTCCATGAAATTCCGTGTTGAATTTTAGTCAGAAAATGAAAACTCCGGAACTTCTGTTCAGCAGGCCCGGGTGTAGCTCCCAGAGGCACACTGGTGCTCCTCTAGAATTTGGATAAAAATCGTTTTCACTGGAATAAAGAACCTTGATCAAGCCAGGTGGGTCTTGACAAACGAAATTGCTGCGTGTGCCCGGTATACTGACATGCACCCACCTGTGCTGGTCCATGGCTTATTCAGCACAGGAACCTGCATCGATTGAGCCAAGACAAAGGAAAGCTCAGGGAGGCAGCACCCGTGTAGAAAAGCATTTGTACTTCAAAGATGAGGCCAATGAGGTGAAAGGACAAAGCCAGGGCAAACAGTTTTCATCATCGGCAGAATTTCACGGAGCAATATTGCTGGGAGAGAAAAGGCACCACCTGAGGGAGGCACGCTCAACAAAACTACCTAGGGCAGGAGCCCGGTTGCCCCCAGGCACTAGGCGTGTCAGGCCTCAGCATTGTAAGGAGAGTTCACTGAAGTCCCTGAGTGAAGTTTTCTCCGCTGTCCTACGTCTACGTTCCTAAAATTTACTCTGCGGTTTCTGATGATCCTGGGTTATGAACGGCCACCATTCACCGTTCTCCTTACACTCGTGCATCTCCATCGACCTTAAAAGAAAGGGAGGACACGCAACTGCTGGCAGGTAAATTCAGCAAAGTTTGTCTCAACACAAAAGAGACAGCTCTGTGGTGACCCGTCTTCTACGGTAAAACATTTCCTGGCGAATAAGGAATCTTCCCATCGCAATGACAATATGAGAGAATGGCCACCGATGGATTTGCCGCTGTGCCTACAAACATCATCTTGAGGCCATACAGTAGTGAAGCACGGGAAACCAGGCGCTTCACCCTTTACCCTAGACCAGTGAAACACTGTCTCTAAAAATGCCCACATGCCTGTATCTATGCCCGTTTTAAGTTAACGCTAAACCGAAATCTTCTGTCCCACTCTTTTGCAGCATTTTAAAGAAGTACACTGGGAAAGATTTTTCTGCAAGGAAGAAACTGCAGGCGGCGTGGCTGAAATGAGAATATCATGCTGCACGAGCTCTTTGCCCTCAGATGTAGAAGTGTCATCAGTGGGCATCATAGAGAAACGGGACTTTAATAAGAGATCATCAACCTCTGTGAATTCCCTTTGTTCTAGACGCCTGAAATAAAGAGTTGTCCTGAGTCACATAAACCTCCACCGAGGGGTTTTAATTTGGCCCAGGAACATGCCGGTATAAGAGAATTCCGAAGAAGGCTGAACGTCCACAATTGAATGGTCCTTGCCAGAAATGAAGTGGCACCCGGATCAGCCTGGGAAGCTTCAGCTTCCATTAGACAATGAAGATGTGAGAATCTGGTCCGTCCACAATTCATGGTTTCCTTAGTTCCATGAAATTCCGTGTTGAATTTTAGTCAGAAAATGAAAACTCCGGAACTTCTGTTCAGCAGGCCCGGGTGTAGCTCCCAGAGGCACACTGGTGCTCCTCTAGAATTTGGATAAAAATCGTTTTCACTGGAATAAAGAACCTTGATCAAGCCAGGTGGGTCTTGACAAACGAAATTGCTGCGTGTGCCCGGTATACTGACATGCACCCACCTGTGCTGGTCCATGGCTTATTCAGCACAGGAACCTGCATCGATTGAGCCAAGACAAAGGAAAGCTCAGGGAGGCAGCACCCGTGTAGAAAAGCATTTGTACTTCAAAGATGAGGCCAATGAGGTGAAAGGACAAAGCCAGGGCAAACAGTTTTCATCATCGGCAGAATTTCACGGAGCAATATTGCTGGGAGAGAAAAGGCACCACCTGAGGGAGGCACGCTCAACAAAACTACCTAGGGCAGGAGCCGGGTTGCCCCCAGGCACTAGGCGTGTCAGGCCTCAGCATTGTAAGGAGAGTTCACTGAAGTCCCTGAGTGAAGTTTTCTCCGCTGTCCTACGTCTACGTTCCTAAAATTTACTCTGCGGTTTCTGATGATCCTGGGTTATGAACGGCCACCATTCACCGTTCTCCTTACACTCGTGCATCTCCATCGACCTTAAAAGAAAGGGAGGACACGCAACTGCTGGCAGGTAAATTCAGCAAAGTTTGTCTCAACACAAAAGAGACAGCTCTGTGGTGACCCGTCTTCTACGGTAAAACATTTCCTGGCGAATAAGGAATCTTCCCATCGCAATGACAATATGAGAGAATGGCCACCGATGGATTTGCCGCTGTGCCTACAAACATCATCTTGAGGCCATACAGTAGTGAAGCACGGGAACCCAGGCGCTTCACCCTTTACCCTAGACCAGTGAAACACTGTCTCTGAAAATGCCCACATGCCTGTATCTATGCCCGTTTAAAGTTAACGCTAAACCGAAATCTTCTGTCCCACTCTTTTGCAGCATTTTAAAGAAGTACACTGGGAAAGTTTTCTGCAAGGAAGACACTGCAGGCGGCGTGGCTGAAATGAGAATATCATGCTGCACGAGCTCTTTGCCCTCAGATGTAGAAGTGTCATCAGTGGGCATCATAGAGAAACGGGACTTTAATAAGAGATCATCAACCTCTGTGAATTCCCTTTGTTCTAGACGCCTGAAATAAAGAGTTGTCCTGAGTCACATAAACCTCCACCGAGTGGTCTTAATGTGGCGCGGGAACATGCCGGTATAAGAGAATTCCGAAGAAGGCTGAACGTCCACAATTGAATGGTCCTTGCCAGAAATGAAGTGGCAGCCGGATCAACCTGGGAACCTTCAGATTCCATTACACAATGAAGATGTGAGAATCTAGTACGTCCACAATTCATGGTTTCCTTAGATCCATGAAATTCCGTGTTGAATTTTAGTCAGAAAATGAAAACTCCGGAGCCTCTGTTCAGCAGGCCTGGGTGTAGCTCCCAGAGGCACACTGGTGCTCCTCTAGAATTTGGATAAAAATCGTTTTCACTGGAATAAAGAACCTTGATCAAGCCAGGTGGGTCTTGACAAACGAAATTGCTGCGTGTGCCCGGTATACTGACATGCACCCACCTGTGCTGGTCCATGGCTTATTCAGCACAGGAACCTGCATCGATTGAGCCAAGACAAAGGAAAGCTCAGGGAGGCAGCACCCGTGTAGAAAAGCATTTGTACTTCAAAGATGAGGCCAATGAGGTGAAAGGACAAAGCCAGGGCAAACAGTTTTCATCATCGGCAGAATTTCACGGAGCAATATTGCTGGGAGAGAAAAGGCACCACCTGAGGGAGGCACGCTCAACAAAACTACCTAGGGCAGGAGCCGGGTTGCCCCCAGGCACTAGGCGTGTCAGGCCTCAGCATTGTAAGGAGAGTTCACTGAAGTCCCTGAGTGAAGTTTTCTCCGCTGTCCTACGTCTACGTTCCTAAAATTTACTCTGCGGTTTCTGATGATCCTGGGTTATGAACGGCCACCATTCACCGTTCTCCTTACACTCGTGCATCTCCATCGACCTTAAAAGAAAGGGAGGACACGCAACTGCTGGCAGGTAAATTCAGCAAAGTTTGTCTCAACACAAAAGAGACAGCTCTGTGGTGACCCGTCTTCTACGGTAAAACATTTCCTGGCGAATAAGGAATCTTCCCATCGCAATGACAATATGAGAGAATGGCCACCGATGGATTTGCCGCTGTGCCTACAAACATCATCTTGAGGCCATACAGTAGTGAAGCACGGGAACCCAGGCGCTTCACCCTTTACCCTAGACCAGTGAAACACTGTCTCTAAAAATGCCCACATGCCTGTATCTATGCCCGTTTTAAGTTAACGCTAAACCGAAATCTTCTGTCCCACTCTTTTGCAGCATTTTAAAGAAGTACACTGGGAAAGTTTTCTGCAAGGAAGACACTGCAGGCGGCGTGGCTGAAATGAGAATATCATGCTGCACGAGCTCTTTGCCCTCAGATGTAGAAGTGTCATCAGTGGGCATCATAGAGAAACGGGACTTTAATAAGAGATCATCAACCTCTGTGAATTCCCTTTGTTCTAGACGCCTGAAATAAAGAGTTGTCCTGAGTCACATAAACCTCCACCGAGTGGTCTTAATGTGGCGCGGGAACATGCCGGTATAAGAGAATTCCGAAGAAGGCTGAACGTCCACAATTGAATGGTCCTTGCCAGAAATGAAGTGGCAGCCGGATCAACCTGGGAACCTTCAGATTCCATTACACAATGAAGATGTGAGAATCTAGAACGTCCACAATTCATGGTTTCCTTAGATCCATGAAATTCCGTGTTGAATTTTAGTCAGAAAATGAAAACTCCGGAGCCTCTGTTCAGCAGGCCTGGGTGTAGCTCCCAGAGGCACACTGGTGCTCCTCTAGAATTTGGATAAAAATCGTTTTCACTGGAATAAAGAACCTTGATCAAGCCAGGTGGGTCTTGACAAACGAAATTGCTGCGTGTGCCCGGTATACTGACATGCACCCACCTGTGCTGGTCCATGGCTTATTCAGCACAGGAACCTGCATCGATTGAGCCAAGACAAAGGAAAGCTCAGGGAGGCAGCACCCGTGTAGAAAAGCATTTGTACTTCAAAGATGAGGCCAATGAGGTGAAAGGACAAAGCCAGGGCAAACAGTTTTCATCATCGGCAGAATTTCACGGAGCAATATTGCTGGGAGAGAAAAGGCACCACCTGAGGGAGGCACGCTCAACAAAACTACCTAGGGCAGGAGCCGGGTTGCCCCCAGGCACTAGGCGTGTCAGGCCTCAGCATTGTAAGGAGAGTTCACTGAAGTCCCTGAGTGAAGTTTTCTCCGCTGTCCTACGTCTACGTTCCTAAAATTTACTCTGCGGTTTCTGATGATCCTGGGTTATGAACGGCCACCATTCACCGTTCTCCTTACACTCGTGCATCTCCATCGACCTTAAAAGAAAGGGAGGACACGCAACTGCTGGCAGGTACATTCAGCAAAGTTTGTCTCAACACAAAAGAGACAGCTCTGTGGTGACCCGTCTTCTACGGTAAAACATTTCCTGGCGAATAAGGAATCTTCCCATCGCAATGACAATATGAGAGAATGGCCACCGATGCATTTGCCGCTGTGCCTACAAACATCATCTTGAGGCCATACAGTAGTGAAGCACGGGAACCCAGGCGCTTCACCCTTTACCCTAGACCAGTGAAACACTGTCTCTAAAAATGCCCACATGCCTGTATCTATGCCCGTTTTAAGTTAACGCTAAACCGAAATCTTCTGTCCCACTCTTTTGCAGCATTTTAAAGAAGTACACTGGGAAAGATTTTTCTGCAAGGAAGAAACTGCAGGCGGCGTGGCTGAAACGAGAATATCATTCTGCACGAGCTCTTTGCCCTCAGATGTAGAAATGTCATCAGTGGGCATCATAGAGAAACGGGACTTTAATAAGAGATCATCAACCTCTGTGAATTCCCTTTGTTCTAGACGCCTGAAATAAAGAGTTGTCCTGAGTCACATAAACCTCCACCGAGGGGTTTTAATTTGGCCCGGGAACATGCCGGTATAAGAGAATTCCGAAGAAGGCTGAACGTCCACAATTGAATGTTCCTTGCCAGAAATGAAGTGGCACCCGGATCAGCTTGGGAAGCTTCAGCTTCCATTAGACAATGAAGATGTGAGAATCTGGTCCGTCCACAATTCACGGTTTCCTTAGTTCCATGAAATTCCGTGTTGAATTTTAGTCAGAAAATGAAAACTCCAGAACTTCTGTTCAGCAGGCTCAGGTGTAGCTCCCAGAGGCACACTGGTGCTCCTCTAGAATTTGGATAAAAATCGTTTTCACTGGAGTAAACAACCTTGATCAAGCCAGGTGGGTCTTGACAAACGAAATTGCTGCGTGTGCCCGGTATACTGACATGCACCCACCTGTGCTGGTCCATGGCTTATTCAGCACAGGAACCTGCATCGATTGAGCCAAGACAAAGGAAAGCTCAGGGAGGCAGCACCCGTGTAGAAAAGCATTTGTACTTCAAAGATGGGGCCAATGAGGTGAAAGGACAAAGCCATGGCACACAGTTTTCATCATCGGCAGAATTTCACGGAGCAATATTGCTGGAAGAGAAAAGGCACCACCTGAGGGAGGCACGCTCAACAAAACTACCTAGGGCAGGAGCCGGGTTGCCCCCAGGCACTAGGCGTGTCAGGCCTCAGCATTGTAAGGAGAGTTCACTGAAGTCCCTGAGTGAAGTTTTCTCCGCTGTCCTACGTCTACGTTCCTAAAATTTACTCTGCGGTTTCTGATGATCCTGGGTTATGAACGGCCACCATTCACCGTTCTCCTTACACTCCATCGACCTTAAAAGAAAGGGAGGACACGCAACTGCTGGCAGGTACATTCAGCAAAGTTTGTCTCAACACAAAAGAGACAGCTCTGTGGTGACCCGTCTTCTACGGTAAAACATTTCCTGGCGAATAAGGAATCTTCCCATCGCAATGACAATATGAGAGAATGGCCACCGATGGATTTGCCGCTGTGCCTACAAACATCATCTTGAGGCCATACAGTAGTGAAGCACGGGAACCCAGGCGCTTCACCCTTTACCCTAGACCAGTGAAACACTGTCTCTAAAAATGCCCACATGCCTGTATCTATGCCCGTTTAAAGTTAACGCTAAACCGAAATCTTCTGTCCCACTCTTTTGCAGCATTTTAAAGAAGTACACTGGGAAAGATTTTTCTGCAAGGAAGAAACTGCAGGCGGCGTGGCTGAAACGAGAATATCATTCTGCACGAGCTCTTTGCCCTCAGATGTAGAAATGTCATCAGTGGGCATCATAGAGAAACGGGACTTTAATAAGAGATCATCAACCTCTGTGAATTCCCTTTGTTCTAGACGCGTGAAATAAAGAGTTGTCCTGAGTCACATAAACCTCCACCGAGGGGTTTTAATTTGGCCCGGGAACATGCCGGTATAAGAGAATTCCGAAGAAGGCTGAACGTCCACAATTGAATGTTCCTTGCCAGAAATGAAGTGGCACCCGGATCAGCCTGGGAAGCTTCAGCTTCCATTAGACAATGAAGATGTGAGAATCTGGTCCGTCCACAATTCACGGTTTCCTTAGTTCCATGAAATTCCGTGTTGAATTTTAGTCAGAAAATGAAAACTCCAGAACTTCTGTTCAGCAGGCCCGGGTGTAGCTCCCAGAGGCACACTGGTGCTCCTCTAGAATTTGGATAAAAATCGTTTTCACTGGAGTAAACAACCTTGATCAAGCCAGGTGGGTCTTGACAAACGAAATTGCTGCGTGTGCCCGGTATACTGACATGCACCCACCTGTGCTGGTCCATGGCTTATTCAGCACAGGAACCTGCATCGATTGAGCCAAGACAAAGGAAAGCTCAGGGAGGCAGCACCCGTGTAGAAAAGCATTTGTACTTCAAAGATGAGGCCAATGAGGTGAAAGGACAAAGCCATGGCAAACAGTTTTCATCATCGGCAGAATTTCACGGAGCAATATTGCTGGGAGAGAAAAGGCACCACCTGAGGGAGGCACGCTCAACAAAACTACCTAGGGCAGGAGCCGGGTTGCCCCCAGGCACTAGGCGTGTCAGGCCTCAGCATTGTAAGGAGAGTTCACTGAAGTCCCTGAGTGAAGTTTTCTCCGCTGTCCTACGTCTACGTTCCTAAAATTTACTCTGCGGTTTCTGATGATCCTGGGTTATGAACGGCCACCATTCACCGTTCTCCTTACACTCGTGCGTCTCCATCGACCTTAAAAGAAAGGGAGGACACGCAACTGCTGGCAGGTAAATTCAGCAAAGTTTGTCTCAACACAAAAGAGACAGCTCTGTGGTGACCCGTCTTCTACGGTAAAACATTTCCTGGCGAATAAGGAATCTTCCCATCGCAATGACAATATGAGAGAATGGCCACCGATGGATTTGCCGCTGTGCCTACAAACATCATCTTGAGGCCATACAGTAGTGAAGCACGGGAACCCAGGCGCTTCACCCTTTACCCTAGACCAGTGAAACACTGTCTCTGAAAATGCCCACATGCCTGTATCTATGCCCGTTTTAAGTTAACGCTAAACCGAAATCTTCTGTCCCACGCTTTTGCAGCATTTTAAAGAAGTACACTGGGAAAGTTTTCTGCAAGGAAGACACTGCAGGCGGCGTTGCTGAAATGAGAATATCATGCTGCACGAGCTCTTTGCCCTCAGATGTAGAAGTGTCATCAGTGGGCATCATAGAGAAACGGGACTTTAATAAGTGATCATCAACCTCTGTGAATTCCCTTTGTTCTAGACGCCTGAAATAAAGAGTTGTCCTGAGTCACATAAACCTCCACCGAGGGGTTTTAATATGGCCCGGGAACATGCCGGTATAAGAGAATTCCGAAGAAGGCTGAACGTCCACAATTGAATGTTCCTTGCCAGAAATGAAGTGGCACCCGGATCAGCCTGGGAAGCTTCAGCTTCCATTAGACAATGAAGATGTGAGAATCTGGTCCGTCCACAATTCACAGTTTCCTTAGTTCCATGAAATTCCGTGTTGAATTTTAGTCAGAAAATGAAAACTCCGGAACTTCTGTTCAGCAGGCCCGGGTGTAGCTCCCAGAGGCACACTGGTGCTCCTCTAGAATTTGGATAAAAATCGTTTTCACTGGAATAAAGAACCTTGATCAAGCCAGGTGGGTCTTGACAAACGAAATTGCTGCGTGTGCCCGGTATACTGACATGCACCCACCTGTGCTGGTCCATGGCTTATTCAGCACAGGAACCTGCATCGATTGAGCCAAGACAAAGGAAAGCTCAGGGAGGCAGCACCCGTGTAGAAAAGCATTTGTACTTCAAAGATGAGGCCAATGAGGTGAAAGGACAAAGCCATGGCAAACAGTTTTCATCATCGGCAGAATTTCACGGAGCAATATTGCTGGGAGAGAAAAGGCACCACCTGAGGGAGGCACGCTCAACAAAACTACCTAGGGCAGGAGCCGGGTTGCCCCCAGGCACTAGGCGTGTCAGGCCTCAGCATTGTAAGGAGAGTTCACTGAAGTCCCTGAGTGAAGTTTTCTCCGCTGTCATACGTCTACGTTCCTAAAATTTACTCTGCGGTTTCTGATGATCCTGGGTTATGAACGGCCACCATTCACCGTTCTCCTTACACTCGTGCATCTCCATCGACCTTAAAAGAAAGGGAGGACACGCAACTGCTGGCAGGTACATTCAGCAAAGTTTGTCTCAACACAAAAGAGATAGCTCTGTGGTGACCCGTCTTCTACGGTAAAACATTTCCTGGCGAATAAGGAATCTTCCCATCGCAATGACAATATGAGAGAATGGCCACCGATGGATTTGCCGCTGTGCCTACAAACATCATCTTGAGGCCATACAGTAGTGAAGCACGGGAACCCAGGCGCTTCACCCTTTACCCTAGACCAGTGAAACACTGTCTCTAAAAATGCCCACATGCCTGTATCTATGCCCGTTTAAAGTTAACGCTAAACCGAAATCTTCTGTCCCACTCTTTTGCAGCATTTTAAAGAAGTACACTGGGAAAGATTTTTCTGCAAGGAAGAAACTGCAGGCGGCGTGGCTGAAACGAGAATATCATGCTGCACGAGCTCTTTGCCCTCAGATGTAGAAATGTCATCAGTGGGCATCATAGAGAAACGGGACTTTAATAAGAGATCATCAACCTCTGTGAATTCCCTTTGTTCTAGACGCCTGAAATAAAGAGTTGTCCTGAGTCACATAAACCTCCACCGAGGGGTTTTAATTTGGCCCGGGAACATGCCGGTATAAGAGAATTCCGAAGAAGGCTGAACGTCCACAATTGAATGTTCCTTGCCAGAAATGAAGTGGCACCCGGATCAGCCTGGGAAGCTTCAGCTTCCATTAGACAATGAAGATGTGAGAATCTGGTCCGTCCACAATTCACGGTTTCCTTAGTTCCATGAAATTCCGTGTTGAATTTTAGTCAGAAAATGAAAACTCCAGAACTTCTGTTCAGCAGGCCCGGGTGTAGCTCCCAGAGGCACACTGGTGCTCCTCTAGAATTTGGATAAAAATCGTTTTCACTGGAGTAAACAACCTTGATCAAGCCAGGTGGGTCTTGACAAACGAAATTGCTGCGTGTGCCCGGTATACTGACATGCACCCACCTGTGCTGGTCCATGGCTTATTCAGCACAGGAACCTGCATCGATTGAGCCAAGACAAAGGAAAGCTCAGGGAGGCAGCACCCGTGTAGAAAAGTATTTGTACTTCAAAGATGAGGCCAATGAGGTGAAAGGACAAAGCCATGGCAAACAGTTTTCATCATCGGCAGAATTTCACGGAGCAATATTGCTGGGAGAGAAAAGGCACCACCTGAGGGAGGCACGCTCAACAAAACTACCTAGGGCAGGAGCCGGGTTGCCCCCAGGCACTAGGCGTGTCAGGCCTCAGCATTGTAAGGAGAGTTCACTGAAGTCCCTGAGTGAAGTTTTCTCCGCTGTCCTACGTCTACGTTCCTAAAATTTACTCTGCGGTTTCTGATGATCCTGGGTTATGAACGGCCACCATTCACCGTTCTCCTTACACTCGTGCATCTCCATCGACCTTAAAAGAAAGGGAGGACACGCAACTGCTGGCAGGTAAATTCAGCAAAGTTTGTCTCAACACAAAAGAGACAGCTCTGTGGTGACCCGTCTTCTACGGTAAAACATTTCCTGGCGAATAAGGAATCTTCCCATCGCAATGACAATATGAGAGAATGGCGCGGGAACATGCCGGTATAAGAATTCCACAGCGGCAAATCCATCGGTGGCCATTCTCTCATATTGTCATTGCGATGGGAAGATTCCTTATTCGCTAAGAAATGTTTTACTGTGCAAGAAGGGTCACCACAGCGCTGTCTCTTTTGTGTTGAGACAAAGTGTGCTGAATTTACTTGCCAGCAGTTGCGTGTCCTCCCTTTCTTTTAAGGTCGATGGAGACGCACGAGTGTAAGGAGAACGGTGAATGGTGGCCGTTCATAACCCAGGATCATCAGAAACCGCAGAGTAAATTTTAGGAACGTAGACGTAGGACAGCGGAGAAAACTTCACTCAGGGACTTCAGTGAACTCTCCTTACAATGCTGAGGCCTGACACGCCTAGTGCCTGGGGGCAACCCGGCTCCTGCCCTAGGTAGTTTTGTTGAGCGTGCCTCCCTCAGGTGGTGCCTCTTCTCTCCCAGCAATATTGCTCCTCGAAATTCTGCCGATGATGAAAACTGTTTGCCCTGGCTTTGTCCTTTCACCTCATTGGCCTCATCTTTGAAGTACAAATGCTTTTCTACACGGGTGCTGCCTCCCTGAGCTTTCCTTTGTCTTGGCTCAATCGATGCAGGTTCCTGTGCTGAATAAGCCATGGACCAGCACAGGTGGGTGCATGTCAGTATACCGGGCACACGCAGCAATTTCGTTTGTCAAGACCCACCTGGCTTGATCAAGGTTGTTTACTCCAGTGAAAACGATTTTTATCCAAATTCTAGAGGAGCACCAGTGTGCCTCTGGGAGCTACACCTGAGCCTGCTGAACAGAGGCTCCGGAGTTTTCATTTTCTGACTAAAATTCAACACGGAATTTCATGGATCTAAGGAAACCGTGAATTGTGGACGTACCAGATTCTCACATCTTCATTGTCTAATGGAAGCTGAAGTTTCCCAGGTTGATCCGGCTGCCACTTCATTTCTGGCAAGGACCATTCAATTGTGGACGTTCAGCCTTCTTCGGAATTCTCTTATACCGGCATGTTCCCGCGCCACATGAAGACCACTCGGTGGAGGTTTATGTGACTCTGGACAACTCTTTATTTCAGGCGACTAGAACAAAGGGAATTCACAGAGGTTGATGATCACTTATTAAAGTCCCGTTTCTCTATGATGCCCACTGATGACACTTCTACATCTGAGGGCAAAGAGCTCGTGCAGCATGATATTCTCATTTCAGCCACGCCGCCTGCAGTTTCTTCCTTGCAGAAAAATCTTTCCCAGTGTACTTCTTTAAAATGCTGCAAAAGAGTGGGACAGAAGATTTCGGTTTAACGTTAACTTAAAACGGGCATAGATACAGGTATGTGGGCATTTTTAGAGACAGTGTTTCAATGGTCTAGGGTAAAGGGTGAAGCGCCTGGGTTCCCGTGCTTCACTACTGTATGGCCTCAAGATGATGTTTGTAGGCACAGCGGCAAATCCATCGGTGGCCATTCTCTCATATTGTCATTGCGATGGGAAGATTCCTTATTCGCTAGGAAATGTTTTACCGCGGAAGACGGGTCACCACAGAGCTGTCTCTTTTGTGTTGAGACCAAGTGTGCTGAATTTACCTGCCAGCAGTTGCGTGTCCTCCCTTTCTTTTAAGGTCGATGGAGATGCACGAGTGTAAGGAGAACGGTGAATGGTGGCCGTTCATAACCCAGGATCATCAGAAACCGCAGAGTTAATTTTAGGAACGTAGACGTAGGACAGCGGAGAAAACTTCACTCAGGGACTTCAGTGAACTCTCCTTACAATGCTGAGGCCTGACACGCCTAGTGCCTGGGGGCAACCCGGCTCCTGCCCTAGGTAGTTTTGTTGAGCGTGCCTCCCTCAGGTGGTGCCTTTTCTCTCCCAGCAATATTGCTCCGTGAAATTCTGCCGATGATGAAAACTGTTTGCCATGGCTTTGTCCTTTCACCTCATTGGCCCCATCTTTGAAGTACAAATGCTTTTCTACACGGGTGCTGCCTCCCTGAGCTTTCCTTTGTCTTGGCTCAATCGATGCAGGTTCCTGTGCTGAATAAGCCATGGACCAGCACAGGTGGGTGCATGTCAGTATACCGGGCACACGCAGCAATTTCGTTTGTCAAGACCCACCTGGCTTGATCAAGGTTCTTTATTCCAGTGAAAACGATTTTTATCCAAATTCTAGAGGAGCACCAGTGTGCCTCTGGGAGCTACACCCGGGCCTGCTGAACAGAGGCTCCGGAGTTTTCATTTTCTGACTAAAATTCAACACGGAATTTCATGGATCTAAGGAAACCGTGAATTGTGGACGTACCAGATTCTCACATCTTCATTGTCTAATGGAAGCTGAAGGTTCCCAGTCTGATCCGGCTGCCACTTCATTTCTGGCAAGGACCATTCAATTATGGACGTTCAGCCTTCTTCGGAATTCTCTTATACCGGCATGTTCCCGGGCCAAATTAAGACCCCTCGGTGGAGGTTTATGTGACTCAGGACAACTTTTTATTTCAGGCGTCTAGAACAAAGGGAATTCACAGAGGTTGATATCACTTATTAAAGTCCCGTTTCTCTATGATGCCCACTGATGACACTTCTACATCGGAGGGCAAAGAGCCCGTGCAGCATGATATTCTCATTTCAGCCACGCCGCCTGCAGTTTCTTCCTTGCAGAAAACTTTCCCAGTGTACTTCTTTAAAATGCTGCAAAAGAGTGGGACAGAAGATTTCGGTTTAACGTTAACTTAAAACGGGCATAGATACAGGTATGTGGGCATTTTTAGAGACAGTGTTTCACTGGTCTAGGGTAAAGGGTGAAGCGCCTGGGTTCCCGTGCTTCACTACTGTATGGCCTCAAGATGATGTTTGTAGGCACAGCGGCAAATCCATCGGTGGCCATTCTCTCATATTGTCATTGCGATGGGAAGATTCCTTATTCGCCAGGAAATGTTTTACCGTGGAAGACGGGTCACCACAGAGCTGTCTTTTTTGTGTTGAGACAAACTTTGCTGAATTTACCTGCCAGCAGTTGCGTGTCCTCCCTTTCTTTTAAGGTCGATGGAGATGCACGAGTGTAAGGAGAACGGTGAATGGTGGCCGTTCATAACCCAGGATCATCAGAAACCGCAGAGTTAATTTTAGGAACGTAGACGTAGGACAGCGGAGAAAACTTCACTCAGGGACTTCAGTGAACTCTCCTTACAATGCTGAGGCCTGACACGCCTAGTGCCTGGGGGCAACCCGGCTCCTGCCCTAGGTAGTTTTGTTGAGCGTGCCTCCCTCAGGTGGTGCCTTTTCTCTTCCAGCAATATTGCTCCGTGAAATTCTGCCGATGATGAAAACTGTTTGCCATGGCTTTGTCCTTTCACCTCATTGGCCCCATCTTTGAAGTACAAATGCTTTTCTACACGGGTGCTGCCTCCCTGAGCTTTCCTTTGTCTTGGCTCAATCGATGCAGGTTCCTGTGCTGAATAAGCCATGGACCAGCACAGGTGGGTGCATGTCAGTATACCGGGCACACGCAGCAATTTCGTTTGTCAAGACCCACCTGGCTTGATCAAGGTTCTTTATTCCAGTGAAAACGATTTTTATCCAAATTCTAGAGGAGCACCAGTGTGCCTCTGGGAGCTACACCTGAGCCTGCTGAACAGAGGCTCCGGAGTTTTCATTTTCTGACTAAAATTCAACACGGAATTTCATGGATCTAAGGAAACCGTGAATTGTGGACGTACCAGATTCTCACATCTTCATTGTCTAATGGAAGCTGCAGGTTCCCAGTCTGATCCGGCTGCCACTTCATTTCTGGCAAGGACCATTCAATTATGGACGTTCAGCCTTCTTCGGAATTCTCTTATACCGGCATGTTCCCGGGCCAAATTAAGACCCCTCGGTGGAGGTTTATGTGACTCAGGACAACTTTTTATTTCAGGCGTCTAGAACAAAGGGAATTCACAGAGGTTGATATCACTTATTAAAGTCCCGTTTCTCTATGATGCCCACTGATGACACTTCTACATCTGAGGGCAAAGAGCCCGTGCAGCATGATATTCTCATTTCAGCCACGCCGCCTGCAGTTTCTTCCTTGCAGAAAACTTTCCCAGTGTACTTCTTTAAAATGCTGCAAAAGAGTGGGACAGAAGATTTCGGTTTAACGTTAACTTAAAACGGGCATAGATACAGGTATGTGGGCATTTTTAGAGACAGTGTTTCACTGGTCTAGGGTAAAGGGTGAAGCGCCTGGGTTCCCGTGCTTCACTACTGTATGGCCTCAAGATGATGTTTGTAGGCACAGCGGCAAATCCATCGGTGGCCATTCTCTCATATTGTCATTGCGATGGGAAGATTCCTTATTCGCCAGGAAATGTTTTACCGTGGAAGACGGGTCACCACAGAGCTGTCTTTTTTGTGTTGAGACAAACTTTGCTGAATTTACCTGCCAGCAGTTGCGTGTCCTCCCTTTCTTTTAAGGTCGATGGAGATGCACGAGTGTAAGGAGAACGGTGAATGGTGGCCGTTCATAACCCAGGATCATCAGAAACCGCAGAGTAAATTTTAGGAACGTAGACGTAGGACAGCGGAGAAAACTTCACTCAGGGACTTCAGTGAACTCTCCTTACAATGCTGAGGCCTGACACGCCTAGTGCCTGGGGGCAACCCGGCTCCTGCCCTAGGTAGTTTTGTTGAGCGTGCCTCCCTCAGGTGGTGCCTTTTCTCTCCCAGCAATATTGCTCCGTGAAATTCTGCCGATGATGAAAACTGTTTGCCCTGGCTTTGTCCTTTCACCTCATTGGCCTCATCTTTGAAGTACAAATGCTTTTCTACACGGGTGCTGCCTCCCTGAGCTTTCCTTTGTCTTGGCTCAATCGATGCAGGTTCCTGTGCTGAATAAGCCATGGACCAGCACAGGTGGGTGCATGTCAGTATACCGGGCACACGCAGCAATTTCGTTTGTCAAGACCCACCTGGCTTGATCAAGGTTCTTTATTCCAGTGAAAACGATTTTTATCCAAATTCTAGAGGAGCACCAGTGTGCCTCTGGGAGCTACACCCGGGCCTGCTGAACAGAAGTTCCGGAGTTTTCATTTTCTGACTAAAATTCAACACGGAATTTCATGGATCTAAGGAAACCGTGAATTGTGGACGTACCAGATTCTAACATCTTCATTGTCTAATGGAAGCTGAAGTTTCCCAGGTTGATCCGGCTGCCACTTCATTTCTGGCAATGACCATTCAATTGTGGACGTTCAGCCTTCTTCGGAATTCTCTTATACCGGCATGTTCCCGCGCCACATGAAGACCACTCGGTGGAGGTTTATGTGACTCAGGACAACTCTTTATTTCAGGCGTCTAGAACAAAGGGAATTCACAGAGGTTGATGATCACTTATTAAAGTCCCGTTTCTCTATGATGCCCACTGACGACACTTCTACATCTGAGGGCAAAGAGCTCGTGCAGCATGATATTCTCATTTCAGCCACGCCGCCTGCAGTTTCTTCCTTGCAGAAAAATCTTTCCCAGTGTACTTCTTTAAAATGCTGCAAAAGAGTGGGACAGAAGATTTCGGTTTAGCGTTAACTTAAAACGGGCATAGATACAGGCATGTGAGCATTTTTAGAGACAGTGTTTCACTGGTCTAGGGTAAAGGGTGAAGCGCCTGGGTTCCCGTGCTTCACTACTGTATGGCCTCAAGATGATGTTTGTAGGCACAGCGGCAAATCCATCGGTGGCCATTCTCTCATATTGTCATTGCGATGGGAAGATTCCTTATTCGCTAGGAAATGTTTTACCGCGGAAGACGGGTCACCACAGAGCTGTATCTTTTGTGTTGAGACCAAGTGTGCTGAATTTACCTGCCAGCAGTAGCGTGTCCTCCCTTTCTTTTAAGGTCGATGGAGACGCACGAGTGTAAGGAGAACGGTGAATGGTGGCCGTTCATAACCCAGGATCATGAGAAACCGCAGAGTAAATTTTAGGAACGTAGACGTAGGACAGCGGAGAAAACTTCACTCAGGGACTTCAGTGAACTCTCCTTACAATGCTGAGGCCTGACACGCCTAGTGCCTGGGGGCAACCCGGCTCCTGCCCTAGGTAGTTTTGTTGAGCGTGCCTCCCTCAGGTGGTGCCTTTTCTCTCCCAGCAATATTGCTCCGTGAAATTCTGCCGATGATGAAAACTGTTTGCCCTGGCTTTGTCCTTTCACCTCATTGGCCTCATCTTTGAAGTACAAATGCTTTTCTACACGGGTGCTGCCTCCCTGAGCTTTCCTTTGTCTTGGCTCAATCGATGCAGGTTCCTGTGCTGAATAAGCCATGGACCAGCACAGGTGGGTGCATGTCAGTATACCGGGCACACGCAGCAATTTCGTTTGTCAAGACCCACCTGGCTCGATCAAGGTTCTTTATTCCAGTGAAAACCATTTTTATCCAAATTCTAGAGGAGCACCAGTGTGCCTCTAGGAGCTACACCCGGGCCTGCTGAACAGAGGCTCCGGAGTTTTCATTTTCTGACTAAAATTCAACACGGAATTTCATGCATCTAAGGAAACCGTGAATTGTGGACGTACCAGATTCTCACATCTTCATTGTCTAATGGAAGCTGAAGCTTCCCAGTCTGATCCGGCTGCCACTTCATTTCTGACAATGACCATTCAATTGTGGACGTTCAGCCTTCTTCGGAATTCTCTTATACCGGCATGTTCCCGCGCCACATTAAGACCACTCGGTGGAGGTTTATGTGACTCAGGACAACTCTTTATTTCAGGCGTCTAGAACAAAGGGAATTCACAGAGGTTGATATCACTTATTAAAGTCCCGTTTCTCTATGATGCCCACTGATGACACTTCTACATCGGAGGGCAAAGAGCCCGTGCAGCATGATATTCTCATTTCAGCCACGCCGCCTGCAGTTTCTTCCTTGCAGAAAACTTTCCCAGTGTACTTCTTTAAAATGCTGCAAAAGAGTGGGACAGAAGATTTCGGTTTAACGTTAACTTAAAACGGGCATAGATACAGGTATGTGGGCATTTTTAGAGACAGTGTTTCACTGGTCTAGGGTAAAGGGTGAAGCGCCTGCGTTCCCGTGCTTCACTACTGTATGGCCTCAAGATGATGTTTGTAGGCACAGCGGCAAATCCATCGGTGGCCATTCTCTCATATTGTCATTGCGATGGGAAGATTCCTTATTCGCCAGGAAATGTTTTACCGTGGAAGACGGGTCACCACAGAGCTGTCTCTTTTGTGTTGAGACAAACTTTGCTGAATTTACCTGCCAGCAGTTGCGTGTCCTCCCTTTCTTTTAAGGTCGATGGAGATGCACGAGTGTAAGGAGAACGGTGAATGGTGGCCGTTCATAACCCAGGATCATCAGAAACCGCAGAGTTAATTTTAGGAACGTAGACGTAGGACAGCGGAGAAAACTTCACTCAGGGACTTCAGTGAACTCTCCTTACAATGCTGAGGCCTGACACGCCTAGTGCCTGGGGGCAACCCGGCTCCTGCCCTAGGTAGTTTTGTTGAGCGTGCCTCCCTCAGGTGGTGCCTTTTCTATTCCAGCAATATTGCTCCGTGAAATTCTGCCGATGATGAAAACTGTTTGCCATGGCTTTGTCCTTTCACCTCATTGGCCCCATCTTTGAAGTACAAATGCTTTTCTACACGGGTGCTGCCTCCCTGAGCTTTCCTTTGTCTTGGCTCAATCGATGCTGGTTCCTGTGCTGAATAAGCCATGGACCAGCACAGGTGGGTGCATGTCAGTATACCGGGCACACGCAGCAATTTCGTTTGTCAAGACCCACCTGGCTTGATCAAGGTTCTTTATTCCAGTGAGAACGATTTTTATCCAAATTCTAGAGGAGCACCAGTGTGCCTCTGGGAGCTACACCCGGCCCTGCTGAACAGAGGCCCTGGAGTTTTCATTTTCTGACTAAAATTCAACACGGAATTTCATGGATCTAAGGAAACCGTGAATTGTGGACGTACCAGATTCTAACATCTTCATTGTCTAATGGAAGCTGAAGTTTCCCAGGTTGATCCGGCTGCCACTTCATTTCTGGCAATGACCATTCAATTGTGGACGTTCAGCCTTCTTCGGAATTCTCTTATACCGGCATGTTCCCGCGTCACATGAAGACCACTCGGTGGAGGTTTATGTGACTCAGGACAACTCTTTATTTCAGGCGTCTAGAACAAAGGGAATTCACAGAGGTTGATGATCACTTATTAAAGTCCCGTTTCTCTATATGTCCACTGATGACACTTCTAAATCTGAGGGCAAAGAGCTCGTGCAGCATGATATTCTCATTTCAGCCACGCCGCCTGCAGTTTCTTCCTTGTAGAAAAATCTTTCCCAGTGTACTTCTTTAAAATGCTGCAAAAGAGTGGGACAGAAGATTTCGGTTTAGCGTTAACTTTAAACGGGCATAGATACAGGCATGTGGGCATTTTTAGAGACAGTGTTTCACTGGTCTAGGGTAAAGGGTGAAGCGCCTGGGTTCCCGTGCTTCACTACTGTATGGCCTCAAGATGATGTTTGTAGGCACAGCGGCAAATCCATCGGTGGCCATTCTCTCATATTGTCATTGCGATGGGAAGATTCCTTATTCGCTAGGAAATGTTTTACCGCGGAAGACGGGTCACCACAGAGCTGTATCTTTTGTGTTGAGACCAAGTGTGCTGAATTTACCTGCCAGCAGTAGCGTGTCCTCCCTTTCTTTTAAGGTCGATGGAGACGCACGAGTGTAAGGAGAACGGTGAATGGTGGCCGTTCATAACCCAGGATCATGAGAAACCGCAGAGTAAATTTTAGGAACGTAGACGTAGGACAGCGGAGAAAACTTCACTCAGGGACTTCAGTGAACTCTCCTTACAATGCTGAGGCCTGACACGCCTAGTGCCTGGGGGCAACCCGGCTCCTGCCCTAGGTAGTTTTGTTGAGCGTGCCTCCCTCAGGTGGTGCCTTTTCTCTCCCAGCAATATTGCTCCGTGAAATTCTGCGATGATGAAAACTGTTTGCCCTGGCTTTGTCCTTTCACCTCATTGGCCTCATCTTTGAAGTACAAATGCTTTTCTACACGGGTGCTGCCTCCCTGAGCTTTCCTTTGTCTTGGCTCAATCGATGCAGGTTCCTGTGCTGAATAAGCCATGGACCAGCACAGGTGGGTGCATGTCAGTATACCGGGCACACGCAGCAATTTCGTTTGTCAAGACCCACCTGGCTTGATCAAGGTTCTTTATTCCAGTGAAAACGATTTTTATCCAAATTCTAGAGGAGCACCAGTGTGCCTCTGGGAGTTACACCCGGGCCTGCTGAACAGAGGCCCTGGAGTTTTCATTTTCTGACTAAAATTCAACACGGAATTTCATGGATCTAAGGAAACCGTGAATAGTGGACGGACCAGATTCTCACATCTTCATTGTCTAATGGAAGCTGAAGCTTCCCAGGCTGATCCGGGTGCCACTTCATTTCTGGCAAGGACCATTCAATTGTGGACGTTCAGCCTTCTTCGGAATTCTCTTATACCGGCATGTTCCCGGGCCAAATTAAGACCCCTCGGTGGAGGTTTATGTGACTCAGGACAACTCTTTATTTCAGGCGTCTAGAACAAAGGGAATTCACAGAGGTTGATGATCACTTATTAAAGTCCCGTTTCTCTATGATGCCCACTGATGACACTTCTACATCTGAGGGCAAAGAGCTCGTGCAGCATGATATTCTCATTTCAGCCACGCCGCCTGCAGTTTCTTCCTTGCAGAAAAATCTTTCCCAGTGTACTTCTTTAAAATGCTGCAAAAGAGTGGGACAGAAGATTTCTGTTTAACGTTAACTTAAAACGGGCATAGATACAGGCATGTGGGCATTTTTAGAGACAGTGTTTCACTGGTCTAGGGTAAAGGGTGAAGCGCCTGAGTTCCCGTGCTTCACTACTGTATGGCCTCAAGATGATGTTTGTAGGCACAGAGGCAAATCCATCGGTGGCCATTCTCTCATATTGTCATTGCGATGGGAAGATTCCTTATTCGCTAGGAAATGTTTTACCGCGGAAGACGGGTCACCACAGAGCTGTCTCTTTTGTGTTGAGACCAAGTGTGCTGAATTTACCTGCCAGCAGTTGCGTGTCCTCCCTTTCTTTTAAGGTCGATGGAGACGCACGAGTGTAAGGAGAACGGTGAATGGTGGCCGTTCATAACCCAGGATCATGAGAAACCGCAGAGTAAATTTTAGGAACGTAGACGTAGGACAGCGGAGAAAACTTCACTCAGGGACTTCAGTGAACTCTCTTTACAATGCTGAGGCCTGACACGCCTAGTGCCTGGGGGCAACCCGGCTCCTGCCCTAGGTAGTTTTGTTGAGCGTGCCTCCCTCAGGTGGTGCCTCTTCTCTCCCAGCAATATTGCTCCGTGAAATTCTGCCGATGATGAAAACTGTTTGCCCTGGCTTTGTCCTTTCACCTCATTGGCCTCATCTTTGAAGTACAAATGCTTTTCTACACGGGTGCTGCCTCCCTGAGCTTTCCTTTGTCTTGGCTCAATCGATGCAGGTTCCTGTGCTGAATAAGCCATGGACCAGCACAGGTGGGTGCTTGTCAGTATACCGGGCACACGCAGCAATTTCGTTTGTCAAGACCCACCTGGCTTGATCAAGGTTCTTTATTCCAGTGAAAACGATTTTTATCCAAATTCTAGAGGAGCACGAGTGTGCCTCTTGGAGCTACACCCGGGCCTGCTGAACAGAGGCCCTGGAGTTTTCATTTTCTGACTAAAATTCAACACGGAATTTCATGGATCTAAGGAAACCGTGAATTGTGGACGTACCAGATTCTCACATCCTCATTGTCTAATCCTAACCTTAACCGTAATGCTAACCCTAACCCTAACCCTAACGCTAACGCTAATCCTAACCCTAACGTTAACCCTAACCCTAATCCTAACGCTAACCCTAACCCTAAACCTAACCCTAAACCTAACCCTAACGCTAACACTAACCCTAACCCTAACCCTAACCCTAACCCTATCCCTAACCCTAACCCTAACGCTAACGATAACCCTAACCCTAACCCTAACGCTAACCCTAACCCTAACCCTAACCCTAACCCTAACCCTAACCCTTACCCTAACCCTAACCCTAACCCTAACCCTAACGCTAATCCTAACCCTAACCCTAACGGTAACCCTAACCCTAACCCTAACGCTAACGCTAACCCTACCACTAACCCTAACGCTAACGCTAACCCTAACCCTAACGCTAACCCTAACCCTAACCCTAACCTTAACCCTAACCCTAATGCTAACCCTAACCCTAACCCTAACCCTAACGCTAATGCTAACGCTATCCCTAACGCTAACGATAACGCTAACCCTAACCCTAACCCTAACGCTAACGCTAACCCTAATCCTAACCCTAACCCTAACCCTAACCCTAACCCTAATGCTAACC